>NC_047557.1:70481745-70721940 GCF_012275295.1 Melopsittacus undulatus | reverse complement strand
AAAAAAAAAAAAAAAAATCACTTGATGGGCAACTGAAAATTAACAGTTGGAATATGCTGGCTTGTAAAGTAGGTATTATGAGAGGTTGTGATTTTGCATATAAAAACCACCTGATTATAGCCAGTTGACTAACAAGAAACTATACCTTTGTATTGTATGAATTGTCCACGTGTGAAAGAGATGTTAGAGCATGCAGATTTGCAGTAGTAGCTGCTAGGAAAAATGCTAAGGTAAAAGCGAGAAAGATTCTAATATGATGGTAGTGTTATAAAGCAGGAATGGAAACAAATTAAGAGGGCGGGAGAACTCCACTGTAAGAAATTCTTTGGTTAGTCCCTTGCTGCATAAGCATCTTCACCTGCTGATGCAACTCTGTGATAGTACTTCGCTAATGTAAATCTGGTGCTTTGCTATAGAGTGATGTTACTGGGTTAAGCAGGTGAAAACTCATCGCATTGGACAACAAGGTGCAAAGGAATGAGATTGACCAAATGCCTGCTACTACAGTCAAGGGCAAGACTGGGTTGGCCTTCTGTGTTTGCCACCAAACACAGAGGCTTTGCTGCTGGACTCGATTGCAACCAGCAGTGTAGAGCGGTGGAGACACATGGCCATGCCAGACCTTGATGGAGGGATGCCTCTGCTGTTGATCAGAGAGCCACCAGGGAGAAAAAGGGTAGGCCCAGCTGTGTACAGCTATCAACAGGACTATACTGACTGCCAGCGAATGTACAAAGCCGCAGAACTCAGCAACATAAAGAAACAGCAATGGTAGAAATCTTTTTTAAATCTTTGTAATATCTGTGTATTATGTGTGACCATGGGTAATGGACAATTATACTGAGCCATCTGTTAAATCCCAACTATTCCAACTGTTACATGGTGTGTAGGATCACTGGTATGCCACATGTTATAAAGGTGACTCAAGTGACTTCAAATCAGACTTAATCTTACTGAAATAATGCTACCTAGAGTAGTGGGTTGTAATGTTACACAAGTCCAGCAGTGATAGAGCAGACATACGAAAATTGTCAAAAACTTTTAGTAAAACTAAAAAGGGGGAGATGTGAAGACAGTGTTCTCACAGGAGAATGATATTTGGTACATGAGCTCTGAATACTCTGAGGGATACAGCAAGGCCGTGAGAGGCCCGAGGAAGCCTAGCAAGCAAGACAAGAAGAAGCTGCAATTCACTGAGTATGAGAACTGTGGACTGTTGGCAAGCGTTTGAGGTCAAGTTCTCACACCTGTGCTTTAAACAATTATGTGTTAGTCACTAAGGGTCTTCAAGACAGTATCCAATCATGATATGCCAAATTGCTGTAGGTGTGGGTAAGCAATAGTATATAAGGAGTTAATGCTTTGCAATAAATGGCTTTCTGTCTGATCAAAAAAAAAAAAAAAATAAAACAGGGGGAGTGTAAATCCTTGACTGTTAACACTGTACAGTTTACTTCTGCAGCTGCTTCACATCCCCTTTGCATTAGAATGCTTCTGGGCATGTGTTGTATGAATCTTTTGATTATTCTGAATCTATTCACAATGAAAAAAACTTACTGTAGAAAACAAATACTTATAGACTCTTGGTTAAAATTGTTAGGAATAAGTAGTTGGATAAGGAGTTTAATCCTGATGTTTAGCGGACCAATAATGATTATGTTGTTAATTTTGTTTTTTGGACCTTGTTTGTTACAATGTATTATGCAACGCGTGCAGCAGATGACTAACGCCTTATTTGAAAAAAGAGGGGGAGATGTTCGGGGTCGAGCATGGGCACTTGAACAGGCCTACAGCAAGCTGTGAGAAAATGAACTTATGACCCCAGGTTAAAAGAAGAAGTGTCAAGATCAGCAAAACAGGAATGCAATAACAAGATGCCAGTAATTGCAGAAGCATGATGTAACGCTAAGCTGAAGCAAAGGTGTGAAACCAATCAGGAGAGGTAAAGGGGAGCGTGTATCCCTCGTGGGCAAAGCGAAGCAGCCAATCAAGTAATGCGTGATCGCGTGTAAGACAGTATATTAAGAGCCGCCTTGTAATCAATAAACGGAGCATTTTGTGAACCTACATCGTATCGGTGTTTTCTCCCCTCCACCTGGCGGCGGCAAGCAGTAGCAGTCATTTTTTCTCCTTCTTGTAACTGGTGCAGTGCTGTGTTTTGACTTCTGGGCTGGGAACACTTGCTTGATAGCAAGCATGTTTTGAGGGTGTTTTTGTTTAAGGCCTTTTCTGAGCACGTGCTCTGCTGGGGAGGAGGGGAGGCCGGCAGGAAGGAGAGACAGGACACCTGACCCAGGCTAGCCAATGAGGTGTTCCATACCATAACACGTGATGCCCAGGATGCAACTGGAGGAGAGAGCTGGAAGGGTGAAGCTCTGGAGGGAAATAGAGGAGGGAGCATGCGGTTCTCGGCCGGGCAGGGTGGAGTGAGTTATGGGTCGGTGGCTGGTGGGGTGTTGTATTCTTTTCGCTTGTTATTGGCTTTATAATTATTATTTGTAGTAGTAATGGCAGTAGTCATTTGTGTTATGCCTTAGCAATTAAATCGTTCTTGTCTCAAGCTGTGGGGGCCACATTCTTTGTATTCTCCTTCCTAACTCTCCGGGAGTTGGGGGAGCAAGGGGGGGAGTGAGTGAGCGAACTGTGCAGATTTTGGTTTAAACCACGACAAGAAAGAACAAGCGAAGGCAGCTGAAATGATCAGCGGGATAGGGAAACTGCCTTATGGGCAGTGGCAAAAAATTCAGTGAATATGAGAAGGCTGAGAGAGTATGATTAATATTTACAGATTCATCAAGGTGTTGCATAAAGTAAATCACATACTGCTGTCCACTATATAACATTATATAGTAAGCAGGAGCATGCACTCTAATTAGGAGGAGAATGACTAACTAGTAAGATGAAAGACTAGTAAGATGGAAGTCAGCTAGGCCAAAAAAAAAGGAAAAAATACATTCATGGACAAGCAATCCATGAAAATATTCTGGAGGAACAGGCTGAGAACAGTCCTCCAACACCCATAACATGATGATGACCTTATTTGTTGGGGGAGTATGAGGAAAATGGACTGCAGATAATATCTAGGTGCTTGTGCCCTTCTTAAAAAGCATCTTCTACTCCTACTTTTGGTGGCAGAGTCCTAGTCTCTGAACCATTGATCTGAATAGGTATGGCATTTCTGATGCTCTTAAATGTTCTGTTTAGAGGATGCATAAGGAAGATCACATAAAATGCCCTATGAGTTTTTTCATCCCAATAACATTGAGGCATTCTCCTGGGTTCAGCAGTAGCAGTCATTTTTCTCCTTCTTAGTAGCTGGTGAAGTGCTGTTTTTTTGACTTTCAACCTGGGAACAGTGCTGATAACACAGATGTTTTTGATTGCTGCTCAGTAATGTTTAGTCTGACCAAGGACTTTCTGAGTCTCATGCTCTGCCAGGGAGGAGGGGAAGCTGGAGGAAGCAGAAACAGAACACCTGACCCAAACTAGCCAAAGAGGTATTCCATACCACAGCACGTCATACCCAGTATATAAACTGGGGGCAGTTACCAGGAAGGGCTTGATCACTGATCGGCTTGGCTGGGTATCTGTTGGTGGGTGGTGAGGGTTGTATTCTCTTCCCTTGTTATTTCACTTATCATTATTATTGTTGGTGGTAGCAGTAGTGGTTTGTGTTATACCTTAGTTATTGGACTGTTCTTATCCCAACCCATGGGAGTTTCGATTCTCTTTCCCATCCCTCTGGGAGAAGGGGAAGGAAGGTGGGGGTTTCTGGGTGACAGGAAGCTGTGTGGTTTCTGGGTGACAAGCTGGGCTTAAACCATGACAGGCCCTAAATGGCAAGGAGGCAAAACGAGTTAGCAAAGAAACTAGCATTTAGTTAAGCATATTTTACACTGTTTACAAAATGGATTTTCAGGTTAAATTAGGCAGTTGCAGTAATTGAAACCCAAATCCTTGATAAACCTAAAGCAGATACTGACATGTCTTAACTATCTATGTAAGAATGTGTATATATATAATTTTAAAAACATTCTCTTTTGTCTGTTTGTTGAATAACAGTGTTTTATACCAGTTCAAAAGCTGCCTATGTTATTAAAGAATTGGTGCACATCTCGTTCCAAATATTGCAAAAAATAACTAGTTGTGTGGCCCGTACAGTGGCATCTATCTAGGAGTCATAAACCTAAAAAATAGTGTCTTCTTTCTTGTGATGTTATGAATTTATATTTACTAGCTTATTTTGGAAATCCTGAGAGGTATACGGTAAGCAAAATAAAAATTAAATAAAAATAAAACTGAAATTGTTGTTGTACAGTTCTGATAGAATAAATTCTATAAAAAACTTAGTATAGCATCTCCAGAACTGCAGTCAGTACTTAAATTTGTTAATGTAATTGGCTTATATCTGGTTTATAATGTCTGCATCCCAGCTTTCTTGAAATTTAAAACCCACAGATTTGCTTTCCTGTTTCTGTCTTATTTCCAGGAGCATCAGCTGTAATATTATGAAGGTGAGATAAATGCATACCAGCTATCTCGTAGCTCCTTGTGCAGTGGTAAGAAAAATGCATTTCTTACCATATAACTGTGGCTTTCTGAGTGCTTCTGTGTAAAGGATTCTCTGCTGTGAGTGCCAGGTGACAGTTCAGTGTCTCCCAGTAGATTTCTCCCCTATAATATAAAGTAAATATATTTACTTCTGTGTGCCCTGGACTGGATACAGTAAGACCAAATAAATATATGTGTTATGGTATACAGCGAGTGAGCAGTTGAGCTCTAGATGGGAAACAGAACCTGCTTAATCATTTTGGTTCTTATTTCATTGCTTCAAGGTTACATTCTGCCTCAGTAAGGTAATAACCTTATTATCTTGCTTAATGTTGTTAAACTCAGTGGATTCAAGCAAGAGCTTCAGAAATTTGACAAATGGGGCCCAAATAAAACTCTCTTTATCTCTTCTTTTCAACAGTGCATCACTTTTGACCCATTCCTGATGTGTGTTGTCAGAATGTGGAACTGACAGGGAATTTTCCAGCCATAGCAGTAGCTGGTACATTATGCCAGACAATAAAATTTATATTCAGAACATCCTTATGTTTGGTAACTAATATTTTGAATGAGGACTCTTTTGTTACTGTTTTTAGAAATTGAAATTTGCAGGAAAATTCTGAGATAACTGAAGTTAACTAATGTTGTAGTTTAAACCAAGTCCCCCAACTCCCGGAGAGTTAGGAAGGAGAATCCAAAGAATGTAGCCCCCACGGATTGAGATAAGAACGGTTCAATTGCTAAGGCATAACACAAAACCCCTACTGCCATTTACTACTACAAATAATAATGATACAGCAAACAGCAAGTGAAAAGAATACAACACCCCACCAGCCACCGACCCATAACTCACTCCACCCTGCCCGGCCGAGCACCATGTGCTCCCTCCTCCATTTTCCTCCAGAGCCCTCCTCCAGCCTTCTCTTTCCCAGTATGCATCCTGGGCATCACGTGCTATGGTATGGAATACCTCATTGACTAGCCTGGGTCAGGTGTCCGGTCTCTCCTTCCTCCCGGACTCCCCTCCCACCTGGCTGGAAAAAAAAAACCTTGAACAAAAAACACCCTCAAAACATGCTCAAACCATGACAACTAACATAAGGAACAACGTCTTCTGAGATGGCTCCTGGTCTTATACTGTGATAAACTGTTCTACTGAGTACATTATGCAGCTGTGATTCATTAAATCTTTATAAACAGTAGTAAACAGTTAATAGGGAGAATATATGTCCTCCATTTTAATGATACTGGTGCTGTCACTTTTCAAAAACAGTGGACTACCCATTGTAGTTACTTGGCCAAAAATAGTTTGTATACCTGTTTTACTCTGTGCATTTGCTTAAAGAAATAGTAATCTATCTTCAGTATGGAGGCGTGCAACAATTTACAAATTTACAATTATTTTGCCTTTTATTAGACCCTGGTCAAAAAAAGAAGTTACTCTTGTGTAATACAGCTAAATAACAATTATTAAACTGAAATTTAAAAATATTTGTTGAAACAATGCTCTTTCAACCAATAAATGAAGAAAATAACAATCCTATAACTCGTTAGATTTGAAATTTATTTTTTCCCAGAAAATTTGTGTGTGAACATACAAATTTTGGAGTGCTTGTTTGGAACTTTAAAAAGGTTAGAAATGGAAATGTAGTCTGTACTCGCATAATCCTGTAGGTTTAAGGTATGTCTTTCCCCCAGCCTTTTATACTGAAATTTTAAACATGTCTAGGTAATTTTAAATGTTTTGGGTTCTTATTCTGAAAATTCAGATGAGGTATTGCATGGGAGGCCCATGGAATGGACCCCAAGGTGAAATGGCTCAGTTGATTTGTGATGCAGAGGATCATATACTTCTCAATGAGTTAATACTGTGTCAAGTACTCTAACTTAGAACTGGGGGGGTGCTTTCTGCCTTTTAGCTGAATAATAAAACTGTGTTCATTATAACCTTTAGTCATTAAATATTTTATGGTACATTTTGCAAGAATAGGTTTATTAATTCTATTGTCCTTGGCTAGAATTCAGTTCTAATAACTATATTCTGCCTTTCTAAAGCCACTTTTAAAGAAGTATCAAGTATAGCTTTCCTTTGTTTTCCTGAAGTGGAATCAAAAGACCTCTGTAATTGTTTGGGTTGGGTTTGTTTTTTTTTTGAAAATTTTATTTTGGCTGTTGAAGGTGTGCTTGGGAGAGTGAGAGATTGTGCTTTTATAATCTTTTGATATGTCAGTGTATTGAATGAAAGTAACATTGACTGATGGCTGAGCATATCTGATGTAATGGTGTTGTGAACATGCATATCTTACAGAATATGGGTAACTGTCTCCGTTAAGAATCTATACCAAAGTGGTAAACCACAGCAGTTGCTAGCTTTCTCTATAAGAGAGAATTATTTACAGGCAAGTGGCCTTAGGAAGGATGCTGGAAATTTTCCACAGAGTAGTGCTGTGACACAGAGAAGGTATCCTTCTGGTACATGACTAGTCCAGCCCAGGTCTGCCTTTAAGCACATTCTTTGGGCAAGAAATGTGCTAGTAAGTTTTGTCCTTCAGTCTGACATTGAGACTATTTAGCATAGCAGGGTAAGAGAGGAACTGAGCAGTTATGTCATAAATCTAGAGAAATAAGAGGTACCTGAAGAGAGGAGGCCAGTCCCTCCTATATACATACAACTAGTAATGTTCTTTTCTAAGGTTTTTAAGAATACTTTGCCTCTGTATCACCCTGTGGGGTTTCTTTTTTGTGCTTGACAGCACAGAACACCATTACAGAATTATACTGGGTCACTGTAATGCATTTATTTTACCTGTGAAGTTTGAGTGTTCATCATACACCTTTCCAAAGGTGTTCTTAATAGTGCGGAATGAAAGATGTGCTAAAATGGATATGTGGGTATTATAAGTTTCCCAATAAGTTGATCCATTGATGTACAGTAGCATAGAGACTACCTGAGTCTGCGTGTTTATGCTGTACTCAATTCTGGTGGTTACTTCAATACAAAATGATGGATATAGGCATAATTTTTAAGTGCAGTGTGATACAGAGACATCCAAATAACTGCTGACAAAATCAGTGTGCGTCATCATATACTGTAGCATTAGACAGGGGTGTAGTTTTGGACCTCAAAGGTACTTTTTTTATGGACTTTTGAGTTTGTATCCAGCACTATCATACTGCTTCCAGAGATGGAAATAAAGTCATTGCTAACTTCGGTTTTTTTCATTTTATCATTGCATTCCATTGTACAACATTGACTAAAACACTTATGCCCATAGAACAGTGCAACATCCTAAAAAAACACAGTTCTCCTAAAAACTTTTACATAAATGTTTTTTTGTTTGTTGGAGGATTATGATGTCATCTTCTGTAGCTGGATGGAAATCATAAGCTCTGTGTAAGACTGCTTCGATCTGTAAACGTTTGCATTAATACTGTTGGATGCTATAACTGGTTATTATGAGGCCATGTGTGTCATGCCTTTTTGTGCTTTTTTATCATTCTGATGTGTTCTAAGTGCTACAAAGTTCCTGACATGTGCAAGTCTCTCTAGTCATAATCTGTGTATTTTCCCATTCTTTCTTTTGCACAGCTAAGGCATAGCAGCTATAAATGAGAACAGAAGTGGAAGAGATAATTTTCTGAAACTTAAGAAATTTTCATACTGCATTACGAATCCTTTTAAGCCGAGTAAAGTCTTATGAGATATTTTGAGAATTAAAGAGTGTGGCACTTCTTCCATTTTAATGCATCAGCAAGTTTTAGCAGTTGTGGTTTTATGTGCATGAGTGTTCAGCTAGCTGAGGTCTAAAGTGGCTTACTGCTTCATAATTATGTGAAGAGTGCAGTAGACTCTACAGCTACCTATAATTGCCAAGTACCCCAGGATCTGATATTTCTGTAGGTGTCTCAGAGTGTCCAATAGGTTCCCAGATTTTTTTCACACTTCTGGGGCTTTTAAATTTGAAGTAGTTCCTCCAAGGACTTGCTAACCCATAATCTCATGCTGAACATGTTAGCTGGCAATTGGCTTTATGATATAGAATCATAGTAACATAGAATCATAGAATGGTTAGGGTTGGAAAAGATCATCAAGTTCCAACCCTCCTGCCATGGGCAGGGACACCTCACATTAAACCATGTCACCAAAGGCTCTGTCCAGCCTGGCCTTGAACACTGCCAGGGATGGAGCATTCACAACTTATTTGGACAACCCATTCCAGTACCTCACCACCCTCACAGTAAAGAATTTCTTCCTTAGATCCAATTTAAACTTCCCTTGTTTAAGTTTGAACCCGTTACCTCTTGTCCTGTCACTACAGTCTCTAAAGAAGAGTCCCTCACCAGCATCCCTGTAGGCCCCCTTCAGATACTGGAAGGCTGCTATGAGGTCTCCATTCAACTTTCTCTCCTTCAGGCTGAACAGCCCCAACTTTCTGAGCCTGTTTTCATACGGGAGGTGCTCCAGCCCCCTGATCATCCTCATGGCCCTCCTCTGGACTTGTTCTACCAGTACCATGTCCTTTTTGTGTTGAGGACACCAGAACTGCACACAATACTCCAAGTGAGGTCTCACGAGAGCAGAGTAGAGGGGCAGGATCACTTCCTTTGACCTGCTGGTCCACTCCTTTTGATGAAGCCCAGGATATGGTTGGCTTTCTGGGCTGCAGATGCATGCTGAAGCCAGCTCATGTTCATTTTCTCATTAACCAACACCCCCAAGTCCTTCTCTGCAGGGCTGCTCTGAATCTATTCTCTGCTCAGCCTATAAGTGTGCCTGCGATTGCTCCAAGCCAGGTGTTGAGATAACTCCCTGTGGAATATCCTACCTTTTGCCTACATATACCTGGCTCATTTATACATGTTAATATACCATATGAAACCAACATTAACTGCACCTACTAGCCTATAAATAATAAAAAAGTTATAGACAATAATAGATGCCTACGCTAAGCTCAAATGCCGCAGTGGCAAAAAAACATAGGCAGCGGGGCAGATACTGGTATTCATGATACTATTCATTCTGACTCTTCATACAGTTCCTTCAAAGCACTGCACTACAGGTAAGTGAAAGTTGCCCCTTTTCTTATGTTTTCTCTCCTCATTTAATTAAACCTATGTCTCTTGCCATTACAGAAAACTGGCTAGAATTTTGCCCACAAAAAGCACATGAATTCCTAACCTTGCTGTTTTCTCTTCAAACTATACTTACCTCTACCCCTGCTAGTAACAGGACCATAGTGAAAAAGAACTTCTAATAGTCTTCTGAGACACAATCTGTTTCCCCCAGTAACAGTTAATACCTTTACATCTAAAAATATCAGTTAAAGGTGAATTAACAGAAATAGTGATGGAGATTCAAAAATAGGAAGCAAAGGGAGGTGTTTGGCACAGTCATACCTTCATGACCTCCCTTTACTATTAAGGTATTGTAAAATAGTTGTAAACACTTAAAATCTTTTATAATAAATTATAAAATATAGGGGATTAAAAAGCCACATTGATGGATCAGTATTTTAGAAGCTATTCTCTGTCTGCGGGAATCTGGAAGGGAAGGTTTTATGGAAAAAGTTTCAACAAAGGACTGCCTTCAAAGAAACCACTGCACTTAGATTTCAAATCGAGACTGACAAAACTATTATAGCTTTGGCAGGCAGCTATCTCTGAAGAGGATTTAAATGGGGACCAAAAGGATCACTATACCTTCTGGTGGCTACTTATCTTGTAAAAATGTGCAAGTATTCGGTTGATTTATTATTTTTTAATATGTAGGTAGTAGAAATTAATTAAGGTTTTTTTCATATTTTTTAATTGTGATGACACCTTTTGCACTGCTTATTTTCTGAAAGTTAAGAAGTATGGGGTTCTGGTCGTTGTGGAGTAGTTTTAAAATCCCAGCTGCAAAGATTATCATAGAGATACATTACAATTGACAGCCATGATATTCGGTTGCAGTGCTTGATTTTACTAGTAATTATGCTCATGAGTACACTTACGATAGCCAGAAGTTCTACCAGATATTTATTTCCTCTCTCCTTTTTGTCCATCAAGTTATCAAGTTATTTTTTCTTTCAGTTATAGAATATGATATTTCTGCAAACATGAGTACAACTAGGTTAGTGTTAGGTCCCACATGCTCAGTTGTAGGCACGAGTTCCTGGACCTGGTGTTCCTGTTGAGAATGCTTTGCTGCTGAAAGTCAAAATCATATCTTGGAGAAATGTGTACTTCAGTCTGGAAGCTAAAATTTGTATTTTGAAATGAAAATTGATGTCCATAGTGCTAAAGGAAAGAGCAAAAATTAGAAGTTTTTGAAGACACAAGTGCCTCAGAACTTTGAAGAAAAATGCAAGGACTTTTAATTTGACTTCTAAGTGACTGATAAGCCCATGGAGAGTAGAAGTACTTGTGTATTATGGACTTTCAATATTGACTTTACCAAAATGCTGTCATTTATGAATGATATATGATTCATCGAAAAACATGAGATGTAAGTGGCTTATCTGTCTTTCGTGTGTGATGCAAAGAGAAGAGAAGTTATATGGCCTGTGAGAAATTTATTTAGTGGTGAGTATAAGGAAGACAGGAAGAAATCCAAGAAAAATATTTTTGTAAGCTTGGTCTTAACGTGTTATAAATGCTTACGGAATACTATTCAAATAACATCTTTTCACCTATTGGAGTCCTTCAAGTTTCAGTTCTTGTCTTCTTACCTTTATCATTGTGTATTTGTGATATTGATCCACTCTTCTAAATGCAGTTTCACCTCAGTGGGAGTGACACAATTATTTATAGGTCAAATAAATATTTACATGGCCTTTTGTATAACCTCCCATGCAATTCTGATGAATTACAAGATTGTGATAAATTGGCTAATGTTTTAATTCAGACACAGAAAGCTTGGAAGTTTGGTGTAAATCTCAGTCTGAAATCTCTTGATTTTGCCCTGCATGGTTCCTTTTTGATGGATCCTTTTATTTTTTTTGCCCATTCAAATCAACTTCGGATACACTTAGCTTAGCTGTTAAAACCTATCCTAGTACAGAAGACAGAGTCAGCAGAATATGTTTATAGGTAGGATTATTTTCTGTAAATGGAACTTGTTTTAATTTTGCAATCAAGGCAAAAGTTTTACAGAGTATTTTATTGTATGTTATAGACTATTTTAGGCTGAAATGTGGTAAAGACTAACGTACTAGTAAGCTTCCATTCTTGTAATTTACAGTTTTTAGCTGCAGAGGTGTAGAACAGGACAGAACTTCTCTTAATTGCTACTAAACAAGAAGAGTTTCTGCTAAAAAGGAGACAGAAGGACAGTGCACTCTTTTCTTAAAATTTCAATGCCCATACTTGGGTTCTAAATGCAATCTATTATTTAACCTGAACAACAGTTCAGGTTGAGCCAATTACTACTAACATCCACTAGCTAAGTCTGAAGAAGTGAGCAAGACAGTACTTAGCTGTGCCGGAGTGATTTTGTAGAATGTCAAGGATTATCATAACAGAAATTATTCCTAGTGTTCCTAGTGTGCAAAAAAACAGGAGCTTCCTTTTACTTGCATGAATATGTCTCTAAAACTAAAGTTTAATAATGTTCGGAAATTCATACTTCTTTTTTGTTTGCCTTCATGTGTAAAAGTGTTTATTTTTTATACAACACACTGTTGTCAAAGACTGTAGGAAGAGTTTTTTTAGTCTAGGAAAAAAAACCCTCAGATAATTCAGGGCTGTATTTCTGACTTTTGCTTGGTGAAACAGAGACAGAATAACTTTATAGAATCAGTTTGGTGCTCTGGTTCTTCCAGCTTTCTTAATGCCAGAGTGTTACAGCTTTCAAATTTTGTCCATTTGAATCTGGTTCTTTACACACCTCGTGTCATATCTTTGATAAGTCTTGTACCTGTTCTGCCTCCTTGCCATTCTGCAATATGTATCTTATTCCCTGGGAGAAGCGAGTGCTAGCAGATGACTTGGCTTCAGACTGCTTCTGCCGTCTGTGTAAAAGGAACATTCTTTTGAACATTAAGCAGTCTGACCATAGCTACAGGAACTGTTGCACTTCAGCTGCTGGAATCCTAGGCCAACATCTGCATTATTTCTTGTCTGCTGAGCAAATTTTTTTTGGATGGAAGCAGGTAGATGTTTAGTGTAAACTGTTAGGCAATAGCCTGAATTTAGTCATGAAGAGCTGACAACTTCAGGGCCACTGTCAGGAATTTTTTAGCTGACCAGTGTCTAAGAGACATAAAATGCTGTGATTAATTCCCTTTGTACATGTACCACAATTACCTGACAAATCCAGGCTTTGAGTATTTGATGATGGTTGCATTCTACAGGTTGGTTGGCAATGGTTTTATAAAGCTTTGGTCAAAAGAACAACTTTATCAATGAGATGATGTTCTGTGACAGGTTGCACTGCTTAACTTTCGTTATTTACAAAAGAGTGGAACAGGTAAAATGAAGTGATATTATTCAGACAAACAAAACTAGTCTTCTGAAAATAAGAGGCCAACTCTGGCAAATATTTCTTTTCCCTAGAAAATAATTTTGTAAAATTATTACTGTTAATAATAAAAGATAACATTGAAGAGTCTTAACATTGCATACCCACAGTATATAAAACTAGTAGACGTGCAATTGTTTGCCTCTTGCAGCATTTTGAAAAAGTTAATAAAATAAGAAATAAAAGTGATACACTGACAATGATTTACTTGTTTTCAAAAATGGTTTTGATATGTTTTCTCAGAAATAATAAAACAAAAATGTTAAGTATGAAAGCCCTGAAACATGGGGTAAAATTGGAGCAGCAAAGGAAAAGAATGAGTAGTGAAGGCAGCAGGATACCTTATTACTTGTTTGGGTGAGTTATTTTTGTGTTATTTTTAGGAGAAACTGGGTAGTGAATTAGTGTTTGCCTTGTGACATTAAGCAATTTTTATTTTTTTTTTTTTTAGCAAAAATTGTAGCAGATCATAAGAAATGACACATTTAAATTGTGTTATGGAACTTCCGTGCAGACCTGCTAAAATTATTCAGATATCTTATACATGTTGAAATTGTAGTTCATTGTAGAATTAACTGAAAATATCCTGATTTTACTCTTTGTGCTTAATTTTTTGTAATATTACTGGAAAAGTATCTTAGAAATGTGCCCTCAGAAGACACCAAAGAAATAGTTTTGAAATGTGCCATGCTAAATGTGAGGCATTCAGTATGAGGTACATGTAAATTGGAAAGAAAAAGGTTAGTGGGAAGCTAACTGATGTATTCAGGCTATTAGATATTTTCTGCTTTAGTGAGCAATAAAAGGATAAGTCCAATTATTGCTCACTAAGAAATCCAGTGAAACTCAGAGCTTTATTCTAAAAGCAATTGAAAGAAAAACATGTATCTTTGTTGAAAGCATTTTGTTCAAATTTTGCTTCTTTTGTTTAATATCACTTCACAAGTGTCCTGCCTGGCATGAAAACTAATGTTTGTTGTATGAATAGACTTGGTATATTTTAGCATTGAAATAGAAATCACATGTAGCATTGTGCTATATTCTCAAGGAACTGTAAAAACGACTGGTTAGGCCAGACAGAACTAGTAAGACAAATAAAGTACCAAGAGCACTCCTTTTTAGGTTTTTAAGCGTGCTGCTCTCCCGGCATTTAACCGTCTTGTTGTTTCAATAGGATGCAGGCTGCAACATAATTGCTAAGTTCTATTGGACTTGTCCTGTTTAGCATCTAATAACATGGGTCTGTTTCTTCTAATTCCTAATGACATGACATAGAATCATAGAATAGTTAGGATTGGAAAGGACCTCAAGATCATCTATTTCCAACCCCCCTGCCATGGGCAGGGACACATCATACTAAACCATATCACCCAAGGCTTCATCCAACCTGGTCTTGAATCCCTGAAAATGTAACAGAAATTACTATAAAAAAAGGCAATTTTCACTGACAGAATTCTTCCAAGAGAAGGTGTAATATTATGTGCTTAGGTAATGGTTGTGTGTAATTGCTTACAACACACACAGAAACAATAATTTAATTTTTGCTATTAAAAAGGCAGTATCTCAACAACTGCAACATTTGACATAATTCACTATTTAGGAGTGTTTGAAAGGTTTGGTGATATGATATGAATAAATTGCATAACAAAATTGGAAAGATATATTCTTCCTATATTTAGTGTGTATTTCCACTGCCCTTTTCCCTTCCACTCCCCTTTCTCTTCCTCTCTCCTTTTTGTACAGTCAGCTCCAACTTCTTGCCTATATGGGAAATTCTGCAGGGTTTACAATACTACAAATGTTAGAAATAGCTAACAATTTTATCTCATCTAGTCTATCATTCTGCCAGCGTAGCTTGTTCCTTACAGCACATTTTCTTGTGTATTGTTCAACCTACTTTCACAAGTCCCAGGAAATGAGGGTTCTACCAGTTTGTCTGGGAGACTATTCCCCAATTTAATAGATTTCATTGTCAGCAAGAATGAGATCTGTGCACAAGAGATTAAAATGGCCACAAATCTCACTGCCTTCCAGACTAAATGTCAGCCCCAACTGTCTGCTTTCTTTCAATAACTAAAAAAAGCACTGAAATCAATAGGTGAGTGGCACAATGAAGAAGAAATCTACATGCGTAGGAAAGAATGCACTGAAAGACAAAATATCAACTGTATTCAAGCTAGTGCTGATTTGATTGATTGGATGTAAGATTGTTTGTTTGTTTGCTTTTGGGAGGGGTTGTTTTTTTCTTTGTCAAGCTTTTTGACACCATGGTGATGATTGTAGTTAAAACGTCTAGTTAGATGAGAGAGAGAGAGACAGAGGCAGGAATTCATAATAATTAAACTGGTTTCTATAACAACAGATGGAGTATCAGCTACGAATGGATCCAAGGCAGGTTGCTTTCAGAGAACATCCTGATTTTCACCTTTTTGAATTGTTACTGCATTACATATCAATAAGTGCTAAGTGGAAATGAGACTTGATACAGAAATAGCAATAAAGATTAATTCTTTGCAAGACAATGATTTTTATAGCTCTTAACACACAAGGCTGGTTTGCTGTGTTATATTATTGATGTAGTGCTACTACAGAGGTACAGCTATACTAGTTATTGTACAAATGCAGAGAAAATGATGTTCACTGTGCCTTAAAAAAAAGGCATAGGTTGGTGATAGAGACTCTCTCAAGACTCGAACAGGTGAGAACGATTGTAGGTCTCATTTTTTTTGCTTCCAGATTACTGTCTTTGCCTTAACTGTGTATGATGGAACAGAGAATTGTGAAAATGTGTGAGAGATGTAAACTTACAGGTTTATGTTATTCACATGTATGCAGATTTTATGCATTGTTCATTAATGTGCACTTAATTTCTGTTATTCTGATACTGATTTTGAGAAAGAATTTATCAGTGATCATTAAAAATGTCTTTGAAGATTTGTTTTTAACTTTTGCCAAGGCCTTAAGCTCACATAAGCCTTTTGATAAATATATCAAAATATATTGGATATTAAAAAAAATGAAGTTACTGAAGCTGGTTACTGCAGTTTGTATCCTTTTTAACTGAATTTCAGAGCTTGGGAAACCCCAAGAGAGAGTTGCCTACTGAAGGAAAAAAAGAAAAGAGGTTTTGTGCTGCATCACTTATATTTGCATTAAATTTTGAGACTATGCAGACATACACCACAAAAATAATACTCAGAATTAGTAAAATGTCACAGATTTAACCATAAAATTTTTAAGTTTATGTTGTAGTCTAACTCCTTGTGTTTTCCTCTCATTCGAAATCTGCTTTGACTACTTGATGTAGTTGATGTAATAGATGTAGTGATGATAAAAAAAACAAACTAAAGGGAGACAAAACAGCTGTTCTCTGTTTACTGCACTGATACAGATAATTATAATCACATGTATAAAAAGTGTCTGCAAAATTTATTGATGTTGTCTAAAATGGGATAACTGATACTTCTAGCTACTGCTTTGAAACTGTCAAAGATTGGAAATGCCAAGGGCTCTAGTTCTCTGCTGAAATAGTGCTTCAATACCCACCTTGAGGGAGGATGTAGGCAAAAGAAGTGTACATTTTTTATACTCTATTTTACAGATTACAGTTAGTTTTGACAGATCTTAACTTATACAAGGAAGGAGCAAGAAAGTAGAAACTTTCCCACACTGCATAGGTTGAGCTGTTACAATCTCATTGCTTAGACTTCTCGACGTTCTTCTGTTGACACCTTACTACTCTCCTTGCCTTGTGTCAGAAACTAGACAGAGACCATATTTTCTTCCTTGCACAGTGAGATTCTTACTACACACTTGGGAACTGTAGCCTAAAACAAAGGAGCAATTAATCTTAAGTATTTGCAGATTGGTGTAGCAAGCTGGAATGGCAAAAATAAAATGATTATGTGCAATCCACCTTCTACAGAGGAAGGTGGATCAAGGTGGAATCTTATGCTTAGAAAGTTCTGAGATAAATGCAAAGGAGATGAAGAGTTAAAATTATACATTGCTATGCCATTTTAACTAAATAAATGTCAGCAATTGCTGGAAAAGTTTGAAGTATTTTGGCTGAGTTTTTAAGGATTCTCAAGAAAAATCCACTTAGCCATTGTGGACAAGTGATTCCAAACAGCAAGTGATCCCAGGCAGAACAGTGTAACACAATCTCTGGAGACAAAAAAAGTTATATTAAAGTGACAGCAAAACTTTTTTTTTAATTTTTTTTTTTAATACTATAACAAGAATGATCTATTTATCTACTAGAGGTTATTAGATTTAGTTGTGTTAGAAATTTTGTTAGTAGCAGTTTAAATATCTTTATCTATTCTCTTGGTGTTTAAATACCTATTATATTTCTACAGATTGGTGGTATCCTTATATTCCAAACATACCTTTAGGGTTATTTCAATAACAGCTTAAAATATAAAATTAATTTAAACATAATAGACCTAAGGGCTGATAAAAAGAATGCATGTGCAGAAATATATGACATGATAATCTGTAAAGGTTTGAACCTGTCAGCATAAGGAACAATTTTTCTTTTCCAAGATGTATTGTTTTGTCTTTGTCTCTCACTCCATTACTGCTTCTCTCTGCTACATTAGCGCTGAGCAAATTGTAAATTAAATAATGTGAAGGGAAGACAGGAGGAAAAGAATGGCAGTTTGGCTTCTTAATAACTTAGTAAGTTTTATCTGCCACTGTTAGATCTCTACAGGCGTGATCTTTTTTGTCCTAAAGGAGCTGGCAAATGAAGTTGCTAAGCCTCTGTCCATCATATTTGAAAAATCATGTCAGACAAGTCAGGTCAAGTTCCTGATGACTGGAAAAAGGGAAATATAACCCCATTTTCAAGAAGGGGAAAATGGATGACCCAGGGAATTACAGACCAGTCAGTCTCACCTCTGTGCCTGGCAAAATCTTGGAGCAGATTCTCCTGGAAGACATGCTAAGGCACATGAAAAACAACAAGGTGCTTGGTGACAGCCAGTATGGCTTTACTAGGGGAAAATCCTGCCTGACCAATTTGGTGGCCTTCTATGATGGGGCTACGGAACTGATGGACAGGGGTAGAGCAGTTGATGTCATCTACTTGGACTTGTGCAAAGCGTTTAACACTGTCCCACATGACATTCTTGTCTCTAAGTTGGAGAGACATCAATTTGATAGGTGGACCACTTGGTGGATAAAGATCTGGTTGGATGGCTGCCTGCAAAGAGCTGTGGTCAATGGTTCAATGTCTGGCTGGAGACCAGTAATGAGTGGTGTCCCTCAGGAATCGATGCTGGGACCAGTCTTGTTCAACATCTTTGTTGCTGACATGCACAGTGGGATCGAGTGCACCCTCAGGAAGTTTGCCGATGACACCAACCTGTGTGGTTTGGCTGATACACTGGAGAGAAAGAATGCCATCCAGAGGGACCTTGACACGCTTGTGAGGTGGGCTGATGCCAACCTCATGAAGTTTAACCATGCCAAGTGCAAGGTCCTAAACCTGGGAAGGAGCAAGCCAGACAGAGCTACAGGTTGGGCAGAGAAGAGATTCAGAGCAGCCCTGAGGAGAAGAACTTTGGGATGTTAGTCGATGAGAAAATGAACATGAGCTGGCTTCAGCATGCATTTGCTGAATCCTTTGCTGCATCAAAAGGAGTGTGACCAGCAGGTAGAAGGAGGTGATCCTGCCCCTCTATTCTGCTCTCATCAGACCTCACTTGGATTATTGTGTGAAGTTCTGGTGTCCTCAATATAAAAGGACATGGAACTGTTGGAACAAGTCCAGAGGAGGGCCATGAGGATGATCAGGGGGCTGGAGTAACTCCCATATGAAGACAGGCTGAGAAAGTTGCGGCTGTTCAGCCTGGAGAAGAGAAGGCTGCAGGGAGACCTCATAGCAGCTTTCCAGTATCTGAAGGGGGCCTATAGGGATGCTGGGGAGGGACTGTAGTGATAGGACAAGGGATAACGGGTTAAAATTTAAACAAGAGAAGTTTAGATTTTATAAGGAAGAAATTCTTTACTGTGAGGGTGGTGAGGCACTGGAATGGGTTGCCCAGGGAGGTTGTGAATGCTCCATCCCTGTCAGTGTTCAAGGCCAGGCTAGACAGAGCCTTTGGTGACATGGTTTAGTGTGAGGTGTCCCTGTCCATGGCAGGGGGTTTGGAACTAGATGATCTTAAGGTCCTTTCCAACCCTAACTATTCTATGATTCTATGAGTCTATTATTTTTAAGACCTTTGCAGCTGTTGATGGTCAGCTGGTAGCAGTCTGAAAGTCCACACTGTTGCATTGCTGATCTCCTTGCTTCAAGCATGCATAATCTTTGAAAAGCAAAAATAATCTCGTTCCTCTTTGAAGTAAATGCTTTCATTGACAAATGAGAAAGAAAGTGTCCAGGCATACTCTAAGTAAGAGAACAGTCAAGTATGTCTCTTATTTGCACTTACTTACCAGTACTTTTTTTGACATCTCTGCATTAGGAGGAGGAATTAAATTTAAGCACAATAAAGTAAGTACCAGGATAAGAAACACAATAAAATCCAATAAAGACAAACAAAAGTGAACTTAAAAGCAACTGATTTTTATACAGTTTGGAGCTAATGAGAAGGAAAAGATGCAAGGGCCAAAGTTGCGGTATCTAAATTAGAAAAAGTTCTGCAAAATGATCTCCTAACCTGCTGTTTGGCATGCTGAATCCCAGTGTTCAATGTCCATCTCACTGGCACAGTGGCTGGAGGAAAAAGATGTCACATTACCTGCATGGTTATACTGTCCTGTTTAACTGTTAACATGTGAAAATAAGTGAAATAGTCTGGCAAATGGGTATATTTGTGTGTATATGTACACACATATGTATCTCTCTACATATGTTTATCTCTATACAGGGAATTAGAAATGACACTGATGGTGATGTTTAGGAGAGTGACAAATCATGACACACTGAAACTAAAGTTTCAGTATCACACACTGAAGCTAAAATTCTACTAGATGAATTCTTTAATAATGTACTTAGTGGTAGTGGTCAATTCTTACACAATCATCACTCCATGTATAAGGCTGCTAGTCTTTAGTAGCATATTCTGAAAGAGCTGTGGTTATAAAACAGCACAAATCTGTTGCAATGTAGTTGGCACTGATGACTATGCTGTAGAGTAGTTCTTAGTTGCAGATGTCAAATTAATCAACCCTGACAGGGCTTTGGTGAGACAAGGAGGCATATAATCTGTGATTTTATTCCTAGCTTGCGTCTGAGATTCTTATCCCCCACCCACTCCCATGAAGGGTGTTCTCTGCTTCTGTTGCTGCCTACCTTTATTTTATTTTATTTTATTTTATTTTATTTTATTTTATATTTTATTTTATTTTATTTATTTCATTTTATTTTGCTGGCCATATTCCGTATGCATTTGGGAAGGTGCCCTGCCTATTTACAGTTCCTTGAGCTTCCTCTGTCTATTAATTTTTGAATACTTGGATGCCACCACTCTGAAACTGCAAATCTTTTTCACATGGGTGAAAATTATGTTCACACACTTATGTAAGATTGTGCCTGTGGTATGCACAAGACAGAAGTGATCAATAAATACATTGATATACAATAATTACACCAGAAATGGATCATCTTCCTTTATTACTTGGATCATACATGGGCAGTGTAAGGAAGTACAATATAGTATGTCATAAAAATATTACAGATGAGTAATTATGCATGTAAAAAGAGAGGTAATTTTCTCACTTCAGTTACACTGCCAGTGGGATACATGATAAGCCTCATAAACTACTGTGTAGGTGCATGTGTCAAGAACATCAACTATAGCTCTGTTTCTAACACACAAAAATACTTACAGTCCTGTTGCCACTTCAGTTGTCGCTGCAGAGGTCATAAAGAGGCTGCTGTAGTGCTTCTGTTTTCAGAGGTAGGTGCTCATCCCTAGATACCTAACAAGAAACATATTATTGTTATGCTACAGCAGGTTTTCTGTTTAAAACTATTTTGATGTGAATACATTGCTTCATAGAGGTATGGTTAAAATGAAGGAGCAGTGTGTGCACATAAAACTTACTGTACAGCTTTGCAATCTTCAGTTCAAACAGTCTGTGTTGCTGGCCAGAGATGGCTGGAGAAATGAGCTTTGGCAAACCAGTAGACCAGTTCTTACTAAGAATTAGCATCAGCTTTTCACATTCATTAAAGGCTGCAACATCCAATTAGGGGTATTTTTGGATTTTTTTTTTTTTAAAAGAAAGTGAAACAGTGATGCTGATGATTTTTTTTAATTTAAAAATATGCCGAACTACTCTGAAGTACTTATATAACCTTCTCTGCTATTTGCCTTCCCATCCTTTCTGAGATTTCTGTTGCACTGATAAGAAGGAATTGTAGAGAGGGGGAAATTTTCCTTTTAATTACAATCAATTATTTTATTTTGTTTTAGTTGGCAAATTCAACTATTTTTCAGATCAGTTGGACAAAATAGAGAATACTTTCTTTTCTGGTTTGAAGCTTGGTGGAAAAAAGACTTTCCCATCTTTGAAATACTAATGGATGTAGTAATAATTGTTTTCTTCATGTCTTGTGACGTAAGATATCTTTCATAGTTTTCCCTTTCAGGAAAAGGATATCTATCATACTAGCCCCCCTGCTTCATGTATTCTTTGACTGAATAGGAGTAGTGTTTTAATTGATGGCATTATGTTACCAGGTTCAGCTTGTTAACCTCAGAAAAATACTATTCATGGGCAGACCTTGTCTGTCTCATCTTCCTCCTCCCACCCACCTCCCAGTTTCTTTCTTTTATCTTTTCTTTCATTTTAGTTTTTCTTGCTCAGTGCAAGGTCAAGCTTTGTATTAAAGTCACTGTGGCAACAGCTTCTTCATTAAAAAGGTAATATGTCCAAATTTGTGAATTCCTTTAAATTACCTTTCTAGAGGTATACATTCCTGTCACTTTCAACAGAAAATAAATCAGTAATTCTGACTTTTGAGACATGTAGTTTACCAAGAAATTATCTTTTGTGAAAAATTTAGAGAGAATTGCAGTATTCTGCATCTCTTTTTATAATAAATGATGGGTAAAATAATAAAATAATTATAGATGATTTTTTTTCCTCCTAATATTTTAATCAGAACTGGCCTGGTTAATCTCTTTTGAAACTCTGGATTTGTCATATTTTCCAATTCTGCCTGTGCTTAGTTAAGAGAAATAAATATATTTTTATATGTAAATAAAATTAATAATACATATTTCAAATAATGCAATGTTTCTAATTTTTCAGGACATCCAAAAATAGCTGGTTTTGTTCCTTTCACTTTAATATTAAATAATTTGAAAACTAGGAAATTGAAAGAGAAATCTGCACTTGTAAAATGAGTCTGCAAAGCAGATTAGAGAAACTCAGTCTTTTTCACATATAATGCCATACACTATACTGTTATGCAACTTTGTTTACAGCTCTGTGTTGCCTAAGATACATGTTTAGTCATGTGTATATTGAACACCTACTATTTTGACAGCAATCAGAGCTAGGAACATTGAAGTGAGGAACATATGGCTCAGTATACAGGATGAGTAATTGAATATTGGAATAGATATCCTTATAGAAAAGCTATTGCAGTTTTAAAAAGGAGCTATAATCTTTGCCCTTTTGAGGTCTGCGAATTGTGATTATGAGCTCTTGGTTTCATTTGTGAAGACATAGAATACACAGAAGAAATAAAACCCAACTAAAATACTTCTACTGATTTTTTTTTCTCTCGTGTATGAAGTGGTACCTAAATGATGCTCTATCAGAGCTTATCTCCCTTTTTGTGTGTGACTCATGTAACTTATTCACAGCTTTCCTCTATATGAGCAATGTGGCCAGACTAAACCAATGTTGAGAAAATCTTTATATCATGCTACATAAATGAAAGACCTCATTTAGTCATGCTGCTAAAGGTACTGCAAAGCAAAGATAAGTAGCACACTGCTCATCACTAGCTCCCACTACGCTTTTCACAGCCTCTGCTCAATTGTATTATATCACTGTATCTAAGTTGCTTATCCAAGTAATCAGTTACATGTCTAAGCTAGGCTTTCTTGAGCAGAAGAATTTTTTACCTACAGTTATCTATTAAGAATCCCTTTTACTGCAAAAGAATACTCAAACTGCTAGTAGCCCAGCAGGTAGCTAAGCAGAGCTCTAGGGCTTCAACCACTTCCCAACAGTTGACTATCCTAAAGACACGCGGACGACGTGTCTTTCCCCTTTCCAGTAAGAAGAGCAGTATATAGGTTGCCTTGTGTGTTTGGACTCGAGATAGTTTATTTAACAGTTCCTATTTGTAAGGGTTTCCTTCCTTTCATAATCTGTCTTTGTGCCTATTCTCATTTAATATTGTTTCACACCATCCAGATCTTACTTCACTTCAGTTTCTCTGCATTTCTGCTGACCCTGTTATTTATTACACTTTCCTTCCGCTTAATTTTTTCCTTCCTTTTTCTCTCATTGCCCAGCCCAGTTCCCTCTGGTAGATTCCTTTTCTCATTTAGTACACTGTCTAATCTGCATCTCTTCTTCACTGTTTAACCACCTCCCAGGACATGGAACAAAAGAGATAGATGATCTCCTAAGTTGCCCTCCTTATTGATACAAGTTCTCAGTATGTTGTCTGCAGTAGCTAATTTCATACGGCACAGGCTGCATTTTTACTGAAACATTCCTTGCTCATTTGGGGTTCCTAATAAATTGAGTTTTTTTCTTAAACAGTATAAGTGACAGAATTCAAATAGGATAAGAGTATTACCTTATTTTCCAGTTTAATTATCTGTGCTTAAATGTTGTTAAAAACTGATGTAAACCAATATAATGAGAAAATTTTCTCCCCAGCCATGCTGTGTGGAAAAGGTTATGCTTCTGTACATTCTCTTGTGATTTTTAATTAAAGCATTTAGTTGTTGGCAAGTGTGTAGGAGTTTTGTTAAATGCATGGCTTAACTGTATATTCTTCCCTCTATTATAAATTGAATGGACTTGAAAATCCATTAGCGTGAAAATGAGTCTTAAGAGGTCTGTTCTTTAAAAGTCTGCATAGGCAATCCTCATTCTCCTTTAGAGGACAAAAGAAAATGTTATCTTAACTGTCTATTTTTTCTTGCAGGAAATATTGCCTTTTGTGGGGATGCAACAAAAGCTGCTTCAAATTTGGAAATTTCAAATCTCACCTGTTCTTGATTAGATTTTCTTTCCTGTTGGTAAAATATTGTAGTTTTCTTAAAAAAAAAAAAACAACCCAAAACAGACAGTATTGGGTCTATTTGCCATAAGTCTGCAAATAGAGCAACTAACACCAATTAATACGATAGCTTAATGAAATAATAATAATGAATAATGAGAGCTGTTTAGCATTGGAGGTTAATCATCTAAATAGCCAAATTAAACAGCACAGTTTCTATTACATCACTTTGGCAAATATCTTTCATTTGTGGCTTTCTGAAACTCAGGATGAAGGCCAACATAACCTTAATTAAGGTTTGTTTTACTTGGCTATCTAAATTAAGGTCTGTTTTACTTGACTTAGACTCTTGTACTACTGACTCATGGAGAAATGTAAATGGAAAAACTCTGTGTGGTCCTCTGGGTTTACTTCCAGCCATAGCAGGATTGCACATTCTGGTACTATCTCAGTGGCCTTTGCTGACTGACTTGCTTTTGAGGCAAGTTATGTGCCCACAAAATTTTCTGTGGTTCAGTAGAACTCAGAATTAGTTTTTTTCTACCTTTTAAAGTGCTTTTTAACTGATAGTGCATTTCTAAAAATTGTACTTCCTACAGCTATCATTTATGTAGTTTTGTGCTGGTTTGAGCTGGGAGAGTATTAATTTTCTTCATAGTGGCTGCGTAGCTAGTATGGGTTATGCTTTGGATCTGTGCTTGAAACTGTTGATGGCAGGGATGTTTTCATTATTACTGAGCAGCGCATACACAGGGCCAAGGTCTTTCCTGCTCTTCACCCCACCTCATCAGTAAGCAGGCTGGGGATGCACAAGGAATTGAGGGGGACACAGACGGGACAGCTGACCCCAATCTATGGGTATTCTTTGCCAGATGGTGTCATGCTCAGCACACAGAGCTGGGGGAAGAAGGAGGGGGATATGTTCAGAGTGATGGCAGTTGTTTTCCCAACTGATGAAGCTCTGCTGTCCTGGAGGTTACTGAACACCTGCCTGACCATAGGAAATGGTGAATGAATTTCTCATTTTGCTTTGCTTGCATGGCTTTTGCTTTACCTGTTAAACTGCCTTTATGTCAACTTGTGATTTTTCTCACTTTTACTGTTCTCATTCTCTCCCCCATCCCACTGGAGTGGCTGCGTAGTGCTTAGTTGCCAGCTGGGCTTAAAACAATGACAAGTATTCGCATCTTCCTGGTACATTAAGACAGAAGACTTTCTGCTCTTTTTAGACAGCGGTCGCCTTCCATGCACTGACCCTTGGTGTTTGGGTTTAATTTTCTATATCCTACTTTCCTTTCCTCTAGTGCTTTTTATGGTTGTCCTGAGTCATGAAGCCTGAGATTCAGGATCTCTGAATTCTGATCTTATTGCTTTTTACAGAATTGATTAAATCACGTTTGGATCTATTCTTTCCCTATGATGAAGAATTAAAGTAAAGAGGAAATAATAGAGACTCAGAAACATCAATGTTTTTGACTGATCATAGAGTACTGACTTGGAGCCTGTCTGTGACACCTACCCTGCCTTTAAATGTCTTTTCTGATAAACCTTAGTAGTTTAGAAGGGGTAATTAGGGAGATAGCAGCTAGATATCAATTGCTTATGTGTATTATGTTAAATTCTTGACTTTTAAACATTTTTGTCATAAAGTTACTTTGCTGCTAGCAATAACATTTGGGAAGTAGGATGGGATGGAAGGCATAGTATGGGGCATCTTTTAATGGAATTTGAAAACACTAGAAGAAACCATCATGGATGCTAATTTATCTAGAGCGTCATTGCTGAAGTACCTTTCTTATGGACTAAGTTAAATTCTCATGAGTGATATGAGGTCCAATTTGGTTTAACACAGAAAATGTGCAGCAACAGTATGCACAAAATGCAATTAAAGCAACTATTGATGAAAAACCATTCTCACAGGTATTTCTGTCTAATCAGACATTTTTCTTGCAAGACTAGAAAAAGTGTAGTTGCTCACTGGCAAGATGGAAACACCCCTTCCTCTCTGTAATCATTATCTTGGAATTGTACCATTCCAATGTCTCAGCTTCTTCATGCTGAAAGCAGCGGTGGTCTTTTTAAAGCATAAGTGTTAGTATGATTTCAGAGGCATCTAATCTGTTTGTAAGCAGTGGATCTCCTCCGCTGGTCTTCTGAATGATAAATGGCTCAGGAGTCCAAAAAATTCAAATTGGATTTTTTCTACTTCTGCAACTTGGAGCCTCTTTTTCTTGTCCGGGTTGTTGGCACAACACATGAGATTCAAGCACTACCTGCTAAGGGACCTCTGCTCTTGGGACTTTGTTTCCTCCTTGCAACAGTGTGATTGCTGAAGGGCCTGTGGGCTTTTACTCATTGTTTTGCCTTCAGTATTATCTAGGACAAGGCTTTTCTTTCTACTTTCCCCACACCTCTCAGCCTTTGTGAGCAGCACTGTTTATAAACTGGGGAAAAGTGAAGGTAGGTGCTGGAACAAAAGTGTCATAATTTCTGCACCTGCATAAAGCATTTTTGCATAGACTCTTCTAGTTCTTCCAGTGTGTTCATTGTAGCATTCTCCAAGAGCTTTAAAAGCATGAAGTAAGCAATATAATAGGTCTGCTATATGGGTTTATCTTTTCATTTAAGAGGACAGTGAGATTTCGGGGAGCTGAACTTCTTGCTTGTTAATATCCATTCATGAAGACAAGTGGAAAATGTTTCTTATCACAGATTATTTTGTCTACAAGGAGCCATCATGAGACAAGCACTTTTAAATGAATTTTTACTTTGAGAGAACGCATGTATAATATAAGTAGAGTATACAAAATTAATTTAAACAGCCCTTGTGAATAACTGAATTCTGTGTGATGGTCTTTAAAAACAAAATCCTGTTGTGACAGTACAAGTATTTGCAAGCTTTCCATTTTCTTCTCATTATTACTCTTCAAATTTTTGACACTCACTATACAAGATCATATTAACTGATGATATAACATCATAATGTGTTTTAAGAGATTACTGCTTTTTGAGTGAAGAGCTGTTGTCACTTTCACTTGTAATGATTATATCCCATTTGAAATTCTAAGGGCAGGAAAAGCATGTCAAAAAAATTCAGATACAGGGGATGTTGCATGTACTCCTTTAGAGATCCTTTACAAGGTGATATGCTTGAAAATACAATGCCCACCAAATTAAGCCCATTAAAGCCTGTTAAAATGATGCAACTTCTGTCCAGATAATGAAATAGGAAACTGGAGTTTTTAAAGGCTTGCTCTTAGGAGGGTCTACATTATGTACACACATAACAAAAATCTAATTTTTTACCCTTTATTTTTATGTTTCTCTGCTCCTGTCACTTCACAGGTTGAACACACTGTACTGTGCAGTTGATGAAAAGGATATTCATAGTACCATAGAATCATTTGTGTTGGAAGGGACCTTCAAAAGTCATCTAGTTCCAATGCCCTGCAATGACCAGGGACATGTTCCACTAGATCAGGTTGCTCAGAACCACATCCAGCCTGGCCTTGATTGTCTCCAGGGGTGGTACATCCTTCACCTCTCTGGGCAACCAGTGCCAGTACTTTACCAGCCTCACTGTAAACAATTTTTTTGTTCCATCCAGCCTGAATCTCCCACCTTTTAGTTTACAACCATCGCCTGCCATCCTGTCACAACAGGCTCTGCTAAAAAATCTCTCCCCATCTTTCTTATAGGCCCTTTTTAAGAACTGAAAAACTGCAATAAAGTCTTAACGGACCCTTCTGTTCTCCAGGCTGAACAACCCCAACTCTCTCAGCCTTTCCTCATTGAACAGGTGTTCCATCCTCCTGGTCATTTTTATGATCCTCCTCGGGACCTTCTCTACCAGGTCAATGCCTTTCCTGTACTGAGGACTCCAGAGCTATATGCAGGACTGCAGAATGGGGTATCATCAGAGCAGAGAAGAGGGGCAGAATCACCTCTCTTAAAAAAAATAGAAGAAATAATTGAAAGAATACAGCAGAAAACTTTGAAAGCAAACTATATAATCTATATTCTGCAGACTTTTTTCCTCATTTCTGAAAGAACACGTTTTCTGTTATCTAATTTTACATTACTTGTAGTGTACCATGAGTTCTTCCTCTTTGTATTTGTGATCTCATTTAAATATTTCATTTGAGCCAGGGATCTGGTCCAGGCTTCCATACACAACAGAATGACAAAAATCTTAAATCATAGAATCATAGAATAGTTAGGGTTGGAAAGGACCTTAAGATCATCTAGTTCCAACCCCCCTGCCATGGGCAGGGACACCTCATACTAAACCATATCACCAAAGGCTCTGTCTAGCCTGGCCTTGAACACTGCCAGGGATGGAGCATTCACAACCTCCCTGGGCAAACCTTTCCAGTGCCTTACCACCCTCACAGTAAAGAATTTCTTCCTTAGATCCAGTCTAAACCTCTGCTGTTTAAGTTTCAACCCGTTACCCCTTGTCCTATCACTACAGTCCCTAATGAATAGTCCCTCCCCAGCATCCCTGTAGGCCCCCTTCAGATACTGGAAGGCTGCTAAGAGGTCTCCACGCAGGCTTCTCTTCTCCAGGCTGAACAGCCGCAACTTTCTCAGCCTGTCTTCACACGGGAGGTGCTCCAGTCCCCTGATCATCCTCGTGGCACTCCTCTGGACTTGTTCCAACAGTTCCATGTCCTTTTTATGTTGAGGACACCAGAACTGCACACAATACTCCAAGTGAGGTCTCACAAGAGCAGAGTAGAGGGGCAGAATCACCTCCTTTGACCTGCTGGTCACACTTCTTTTGATGCAGCCCAGAATACGGTTGGCTTTCTGGGCTGTAAGCGAACACTGCTGGCTCATGTTCATTTTCTCATTGACTAACACCCCCAAGTCCTTCTCCACAGGGTAGCTCTGACTCTCTTCTCTGCCCAACCTGTAGCTGTGCCTGCAATTGCTCCAACCCCGGTGCAGGACCTTGCACTTGTCATGGTTAAACTTCATGAGGTTGGCATCAGCCCACCTCACAGGCATGTCAAGGTCCCTCTGGGTGGCATTCCTTCCATCTACAGTATCAACGGAACCACACAGCTTGGTGTCATCGGCAAACTTGCTGAGGGCACACTCAATCCCACTGTGCATGTCAGCAACAAAGATGTTAAACACTACCAGTCCCAACACCAATCCCTGAGTGACACCACTCGTTACTAGTCTGCAGCTGGACATTGAGCCATTGACCACAACTCTTTGCATGCACCCGTCCAGCCAGTTCTTAATCCACCAAGTGGTCCACCTATCAAACTGATGTCTCTCCAATTGAGAGACAAGGATGTTGTGTAGGACAGTGTCAAATGCTTTGCACAAGTCCAGGTAGATGACATCCGTTGCTCTACCCCTGTCCATCAGTTCCGTAGCCCCATCATAGAAGGCCACCAAATTGGTCAGACAGGACTTCCCCCTAGTAAAGCCATGCTGGCTGTCACCAAGAACCTTGTTGTTTTTCATGTGCCCTAGCATGCCTTCCAGGAGAATGTGCTCCATGATTTTGCCAGGCACAGAGGAGAGACTGACTGGTCTGTAATTCCCTGGGTCATGCATTTTCCCCTTCTTGAAAATGGGGGTTGTATTTCCCTTTTTCCAATTGTCAGGAACTTGCCCTGTCTGCCATGATTTTTCAAATATGATGGCCAGTGGCTTAGCAACTTCATTTGCCAGCTCCTTCAGGACCTGCAGATGGATTTCATCAGGTCCCATGGACTTTTGGACGTTCAGGTTCTTAAGATGGTCTCGAACCAGATCCTCTCCTACAGTGGGCTTCAGGTGTTCATTCTCACAGTCCCTGCATCTGCCTTCCAAGACTTGGGTGGTGTGGTCAGAGCCTTTGCCAGTGAAGACCAAGGCAAGGAAGTCATTCAGAACCTCAGCCTTCTCCAAATCCTGTGTAGCCAGTTTTCCCGATAGCTTCTGGAAGGTGACTACGTTCTTCCTAGTTTGTTTTTCAGCCGCTTGTTGTGGTTTAAACCAAGTCCCCCAACTCCCGGAGAGTTAGGAAGGAGAATCCAAAGATTGTAGCCCCCACGGATTGAGATAAGAACTGTTTAATAGCTAAGGCATAACACAAAATCACTACTGCCATTTACTGCTACAAATAATAATGATACAGCCAATAGCAAGCGAAAAGAATACAACAGCCCACCAGCCACCGACCCATAACTCACTCCACCCTGCCCGGCCAAGCACCGCGTGCTCCCTCCTCCATTTCCCTCCAGGGCTCCCCCCTCCAGCTCTCCCTCCCAGTTGCATCCTGGGCATCACGTGCTATGGTATGGAATAGCTCATTGGCTAGCCTGGGTCAGGTGTCCTGTCTCTCCTTCCTCCTGGCCTCCCCTCCTCTCCGGCAGAGCACGTGCTCAGAAAAGGCCTTGAACAAAAACACCCTCAAAACATGCTCGCTATCAAGCAACTATTCCCAGCCCAGAAGTCAAAACACAGCACTGCAGCAGCTACAAGGAGAAAAAAGTGACTGCTACTGCTCAAACCATGACACCGCTACATACCTATAAAATCCTTTCCTGTTATCTTTAACATCCCTAGCCAAGTTTAGCTCTAACTGGGCTTTAGCTTTCCTAACTTGGTCCCTAACTTCCCAGACAACATCCCTGTATTCATCCCTTGCTGCCTGTCCTTGCTTCCACCTTTAATAAGCCTCTTTTCTCCTGTGAATTTTTCTCAGCAGCTCCTTATCCATCCATGGAGGTCTCCTGGCCCTCCTGCTGCACTTCCTTCTAGTCAGGAGGCAACACTCCTGAGCTTGTAGCAGGTGATCCTTGAATATTAACCAAGAGTCTTGCGTCCCCCTTGCCCTCTAGGGCTATATCCCATGGAAACTTGCTAAACAGGTTCCTGAAGAGCCCAAAGTCTGCTCTCTTGAAGTCCAGGGCAGTGAGCTTACTGCACGCTCTTCTCACTCTCCTGAGGACCTCGTATTCCACCATCTCGTGATCATTGCATCCAAGATTTCCCTGGAGAGTCACATTTCCAACGAGCCCTTCCCTGTTGGTGAGCATGAGGTCAAGCAGGGCACCTCTCCTCGTCGGCTCCTTTATTGCTTGCAGAAGGAAGTTGTCTTCCACGCAATCGAGAAACCTGGATTGCTTGTGCCGGGCCGTACCATTGCCCCAACAGATGTCAGGGTGGTTGAAGTCCCCCATGAGAACAAGGGCCTGTGAGTGTGAGGCTTTTTCTATTTGTCTGTAGAGTTCTTCATCCACAGGTTCCTCTTGATCAGGCGGTCTGTAACATATCCCCACAGTAAAGTGTCCCATCACCGATTTCCCCTTAACCCTGACCCACAAAATTTCTGTTAACTGATCACCTGTCCCCAGACAGAGTTCCATACTCTGCAGCCTACCCCTAACATAAAGGGAAACTCCCCCTCCCCTCCTACCGGGCCTGTCTTTTCTAAAAAGCTCTGTTGCCCTCTTTCATCCTTGTTCCTACAGATTATTGAATTTCAAATTGTATGTTGGTAGGGTCAGCTGAATCTGTACCTACAGAGGCTTAGATCAAGTGCTTAAACGTTCAAGAGGGAAAATCTTCATTATTTATTTGTTTAGCAGTAGTGTTAGTTGTCCTAAGCAGAACCTGGTAGGTGAGAGAGTGGAACCCAAACTTACTAATTGCTATCTCCAACTCAGCTCTTTCTTAGAGTAGGGATGCTCTGCACCTTTCCATAGTGGCTGACAGTAAAGTCAGACAAGGAAGAATTCTGCCATGCAGTGCTCTGCTCTGACTTGTGCCCTTCTAATTTATTGTGGGGAGTAGGATGTGAGCTATAAGATACAGTGCAGGAGTGAAATTGTGTGCCTGCACAAATGTTTAAAGGAAAGGATCTTCTTAAATTGGCTTTTCCACTGAAGAAAGTTTATGAAGATCCTTATCTTTTGAAGTTATTTATCTTTAGAATTGACAGGCAATGCTTCAAAAAATTTTTTTTTTTTTTTGGCTAAAATATATAGGATATTTTTGGCCCTAATCCTGTTATTCTCATTCAGCTCCAGAATATCCTTACTGGAAAAGGTGAAGTGACTGTATACAAGCACATAACAAGACACCCATCAGACTAATGGTGGTGTCACAGACTAATTCCATCAAAAAGGGAAAGAAAAATAGTGTTATATCTTGAGTTAATGCTGTTAATTTTTATGTGAACCTTCACATTTTTTATGCTTTCTTTAGTATTGAGTATGAATTCTGAAATCCATTTTACAAGTCCTATGTATTAAATGCTTACCTGGTCACATAGTTGTCATGGGATGAAGTAATAAACCTGAATGCCTATAACCTTTATAGGAACAAGTCTTGCTGTCTTCAAGCTAAGAAATAATTAAGGAGATGGTTATACTACACAAGATGGGAAAGTCCTTCCTCCACACCTTGCCATGTGACTGGCCTCCATGTTAGGGTATATAGGAGGTGATGCTTACAGGCTGCTCTTGTCCCTGTTTCTGCCGTGACATTGGGAACATACAAGTTGACAGTTGGAAACAAGTTCAAATAAGAAAAAGCTCAAATAAACTACTGACTACTTTTCATACAAGCCAAGAGATTTGCACTTATATCAAAAGTCTTGCACCATACAGAATGCCTGATCACTTTGCAAAGCATATGTTAGCTAAAGGAGAAGTTTGAGATGACTGCTATTAACTTTAGAGATGTAGGCAGTTGAACTATATTGTGCCCATTCCAGCCACTAGATGTGAATCTGTGCCTTGCACAAGTTCCTAGAACTTAATAGGAGAACCTTAAAGGTTAAGAACCTCAGGTTTTGAATGTGAATGTACCCTGTGGAACATCCAGACTATAGCACTAAATTTTTTTCTTGTAATGGGCTATACATCATGTTAGTAATAAGGAGCTTCTGCAGATATTTAGTAACTAACCTGACAAAAATTGTAGTGTATTTGTTTTTGAAAAACATGATGTGACAGAACAAAGCACAATATAAGCAGGAAGATGAATCCTTACTGATTCCAACTCGTGGAACTATAGTATATTCATCCCAAGGCTGTTGAAACATTTTATTCATTGCTTTCTAAAACCATTCTAAGATGCACATTTGTACCTGGACAAGTACGAAGGTGACGTGTTGCAAATTTGTACCAGCCTCAGATGCACATTCTGAGGCTACTGAGTCCTTTAGTTTCAGGCAGATAAGGAATGGGGGACTGCTAAAATGTCCAAATTAAGCATATAATGCCTATACTGAGCTTCTAATATTTTGTGCACTTCCAAAGTGCAGCTATTTCTAACAAGAAGTGTTCTGTCTTGTTTCTAGTATACCTCTGCACTGCACTTTGAAGTCTGGTGGAGTTCAGAGCAGGAGAGAAAGGCTGCTGGTGTTTTTGACTGAAGCTATGGGAGTAACACTGTTATTGCAGAAAAAATGTGGCATGTCATGAATTAGAAGCGGATATGTTTCTGTTAAATGTGTTTATCTGGATTTACTTTTTTGTTTTTGGCTTTTTATAAAGATCAGCATATCTAAAGATTATATTTGTGGCAACTCACTGTATGATGCAGCAATTACATCCAATATATTAAGGACCTGAAGGAAATCTGGGTCACTATTGAACTGTCTTTCTGAAATCAGATCACTTTTGGGATTTTAGTGTGGAAATCACAAGGGTGATAGGATAGGCAGAAAGGTTGAATGACAGATGCTTACTGGAGTCCAGCTGGTTTAGCTGAAATAGATTTAAAAACAAAAGCATTGAAGAAAAATAAAAATCTTATGAGAAATTATTTAAAAAACTAATTAGCAATGGCCTTTCAGGTACATATACATTTCCTTGAAAGATTAGAAAAAAAAAGTAAACACTGACTTAAAGTTAAATGCAATTTCTCAATTAACTGCTTAAATTAAAAAATGCTGGGTAATGCCATATAACTTATACTTAACTGAAATCTAACATAGTCAGGGAACAGCTGTGTGGGGAAGCAACTTTCTTTCCAGTCCTCAATGTGCAAATTTTAGATTCCGACAGATGTCACTGCAATATGGTAGAACTGATTCTGATCTGTGCATTCAGACTGAGTTCACTCAGCATAAAGGGCATTGTCCAGATATTGTCTGACCAAATAGATAGCTTTGTTAGGTCAGAATCTGAATAAGGAAAATAGACCTAAACTCATAATATTTTGTGCTACCATGTTTTTCAGGGGTATTTTGATATATATGAAATCATGTGCTACTTTGAAGTGCCTCAGTAAAGGATTATGTTTCCTAAACTGGTAGTCAGGAGCATTTGGAGTGTCATGGACTTATGTTGTGTACTGAGCAATTAGGGACCTCAAGCCCAGCTGAGTTCTTAGCAGTTAGGTGTGGCCACTGAGTTCCTGGACAAAATATCCTTATGAAATTTTCACTGAGGGGAAGAGCTGTGGTTGTTTTCAGCATGATGTGAAGGAATATAGCTGCATGACTCCCATTAATGTTAATGAGTGCTGTGCTTCTAAATGGCTGGGCACTGTACTTGCCTTTTGGTGTGCTTAGAGCAGAAAGAACAGTATGTATTTGAGATCATCCTTCCTTGAAGTAACCTGAAAATCCAGAGAATTTTGGGGGTGGTGGGAAAGCATTCAGAGCTACAAATCAAAAAAAAGGCTAGAAAGAACTACAGGGAAAACAAAAACAGAGAGAGACAAAACAGATCAAACAGCTGGAAAGTTAAACAGAATGTGTTGGAAACAAATGAGGATATTAAAAGCTTAACAAGCCAGATTAGAGAGAAATTACTGAACTACACTTCATTCAGGTTATCATTAGACATAAGCACTGTGTATGAAAACACCTCTTCAATGCCAGAAATCTCTTCTGTTGCTGAATGACTTTCAGACTTCTCTAGTAGTTAGAGATAGATGTGACTTATGATGTGTAGAAGCGATTATATTCTGTATCCACAAAACCAATGTTAGGACATCATAGATCCTCTAGATTCTCATGTTGGAAACTCTAAATGTATACCTTTGTTTCTTTGTTCCCCTTGATACATATTGTCCATCATCTTTGAAAAATCATAGCAGTCAGGTGAAGTTCCTGAGGACTAGAAAAAGGGAAATATAAGCCCCATTTTCAAGAAGGGGAAAATGGATGACCCAGGGAATTACAGAGCAGTCAGTCTCACCTCTGTGCCTGGCAAAATCTTGGAGCAGATTCTCCTGGAAGGCATACTAAGGCACATGAAAAACAAGGTGCTTGGTGACAGCCAGCATGGCTTCACCTATTGGAAATCCTGCCTGACCAATTTGGTGGCCTTCTATGATGGCGCTACGGAACTGATGGACAAGGGTAGAGCAGTTGACGTCATCTACCTGGACTTGTGCAGAGTGTTTGACACTGTCCCACACGACATTCTTGTCTCTCAATTGGAGAGACATCAATTTGATAGGTGGACCACTTGGTGGATAAAGACCTGGCTGGGTGGGTGCATGCAAAGAGTTGTGGTCAATGGCTCAATGTCTGGCTGGAGACCAGTAACAAGTGGTGTCCCTCAGGAATCGATGTTGGGACCAGCCTTGTTCAATGTTTTTGTCAGTGACATGCACAGTGGGATTGAGTGTGCTCTCAGCAAGCTTCCTGATGACACCAAGCTGTGTGGTTTGATTGATACGCTGGAGGGAAGGAATGCCACCCAGAGGGACCTTGACATGCTTGTGAGGTGGGCTGATGCCAACCTCATGAAGTTTAACCATGCCAAGTGCAAGATCCTACACCTAGGTCAAAGCAATTGCAGGCACAGATACAGGTTGGGCAAAGAAGGGATTCAGAGCTACCCTGTGGAGAAGGACTTGGGGTGTTCATTGGTGAGGGTGTGCTTGCAGCCCAGAAAGCCAACTGTATTCTGGGCTGCATCAAAAGAAGTGTGACCAGCAGGTTGAAAGAGGTGATCCTGCCCCTCTACTCTGCTCTTGTGAGACCTCTCTTGGCTGAGAAAGCTGGGGCTGTTCAGCCTGGAAAAGAGAAGGCTGCAAGGAGACCTCACAGCAGCCTTCCAGTATCTGAAGGGGGCCTACAGGGATGCTGGGGAGGGACTCTTCGTTAGGGACTGTAGTGACAGGACAAGGGGTAACAGGTTAAAATTTAAACAGGGGAAGTTTAGATTGGGCATAAGGAAGAAATTCTTTGCTGTGAGGGTGGTGAGGTACTGGAATGGGTTGTCCAAATAAGCTGTGAATGTTCCATCCCTGTCAATGTTCAAGGCCAGGCTGGACAGAGCCTTTGGTGACATGGTTTAGTGTGAGGTGTCCCTGCCCATGGCAGGGGGGTTGGAACTAGATGATCTTAAGGTCCTTTCCAACCCTAACTATTCTATGATTCTAAACAACAATTAGGAATTTCATTGTCATTCTGTTGAAATAGTCACAACTCAAGAGCTTGCAATACAGCTTGCAATAAACTGACATTTCAGTAAACTGATATATCTCTAGGACCTGTGTGGAAAGAGATGAAGAAAAAGTAAACTTTTATTTTCTCACCTTTTCTGAGCTGGGTGATTTTGTTGATCATTTGCCCAAGGTGGAATTGCAAAGAAAATCCCTAGCATAGGCCAGGCTTTGACCTGACTGAACTGGAACTGTAGAAGGGTTGTCAATTGTAAATGAAAAGCAAGACTGCCAGGAGGTTTGTGGTACCAATTTTCTCAGCTAGATTCACCTTTATAAACGCCAAACATTTTATTCATTTTCTGTGAAGAAGTGTGTAGATAAGATTATAATCAGAAAGGCTTCAGGGATGAAAACTCTCTGTTATTAATATTTGATATCCACTATTCCAAGAAAAAAAACATACTTCAGTTTGTTGAACATGCCAAAAGATTCTAAAGGAAATATATCTCTAAATGGTGAATTACTCCATGCACGTGTGCTATTTATTGTGATCTTGCTAAGTTGAGCTCTATAACAAACTTTGTGTTCCTATGGGTGCCCTGTATCCCTATAGTGCTGCCCCACCTTCTTTATAAGTAAACCCAGAAGGTTCCTGGTAAGCAGTATGAGTCTGAATTAATCTACTTGACATTTTCAGTTTTGAGCTGAAGAAAACTGCCTTGGGATCTCATTAAAAAGTTGTAAAAATTGCTTTGTCATTTGTCTATTGTTTGTGGCAGACAAACTCTATTATGATTTTGAATCTCAACTCTAGATCTATTCTTTCTCTTCCTTCCTCCCCTGTGCATTTGTATATGTGTATGTATATCTGTCTACACGGTGAAGCTGCCATGAGGGAGAGATTCCATAATAAAAAAATAACCACACACCACTGTGGTTGTCAAGGAAGAGTTGAATACTTCAAAGGGCTGTGACTGTGTTACTTTCCTTCTTCTAACATATTGCAATGATGAGCCATCTGGTGTTTGGCTGGTATGGGGAAAGCTTTGGTTCTGACTTGTTCAATGTACATTGTGTATTTATTTGCCTTAGTGTATTACCTTAAAGAATACAGTTTACACCATTAGTCTGTGGCCAGATTTACATAAAATACATCAGAAAATAAAAGAGGTAGCAAATCGAGGAGTTTTCAGAAATTACTGTTTCTGGAAAGCTTCATCTATCTTGAAAAATTACCAGACTAGGATTTTTGAGATTCCAAGCTAAGTGAAATAAAATTTGTCATTTTTTTATTATTTTGACTACTTGTTGAGACTCTTAAGTAATAGCCTTCCTATGTTAGTGTTTCGTTTCTTGTGTCTATGAGAGGTCAACGTGAGACTTTTCTGAAGAAGGTAATATATCAATTATACCTCTTGTTTTTTGATGTGTCTATATAGGAGGCTAAATTTCTTCCTGACAAAAACCAGTAACAATTTTTATGCTCTGAAGCATGTAGGTTGATTACCCTTTCAATTTTATGCTAGTTGGCTTAATGTAACTATATACATGTATTTATCTATAGGCATCAGATCTTTTTTGTATCTTACTGCCTTCATTAGTATCTGGTAACACTGAGCTCCACAAATTAACTGTGTGTCATGTGTGTGAACTTCCTCCACCTCACCATTTATCCATTTTAAACATGTAGGCTTTTCTATGAGAATTAGTCAAATGGCTGATCATCAGCGACAAATATAATGAAAAAGCTCTGTTTATTATTAGTAAATAAAAGCCTGATTTCATTCTATGCTGTTCTTGGCAAAGTATAGTATATACCATATGTTTTGATTATGACTCTGCAAATGCATACAAGTGCCAAGGTGTCAAGTCTAATATTGTCAGACATTTTTAGAAAGTGTATTCCTATCACATGCTAATTGTTCATCTTTCTGTCGCTAAAAAATTGTGTCATCCAATAAAGGAACAGAAACCTAAGTGGCATGAATGGTATGTACATTGAACAGCTCAAACTATGAAAGAATATTCAGGTAGCATCTAGGAATAATAGATACATATTTCAGGAAAATCACTGCTCTGCATCTTTCAATATGAAAGATATATTCATAAAACATAGCAATTAAAATCTTAAATACTATTCTTCATTCCAGAAACTTCAATTTAGAGCTATGTTGCTCTAACTGGATCACAAAGGAGGAAACATGACTTATGTCCAGTAAAAATATCACAAATTTGAACTATCAAATGCTTACAATAAGTTGTTGTCAAACATATCCAAGAGTAAACTATATTAATTTTTTTTTTCTTTTTAATGTCAATACTCTCAGGTATGCATGGTTAATCCTGTACACAAGAAGCTGACTAGGACATTTTATGTGAAATAATTTGTTCAGATGCGATGTTACACTCTATGTCTGGCAATTTCTAGATTTTCTTTGTCTATTTTATTAGACTATAGGAATAAAATCAAATGATCAAAATAAAACATACTTGCATAATCCACTTGCCACAGTGAAAAAAAATGATAAACTAAAGATTTTTAGAGCTAAACACTGTGCATAAAATTGTCATTTAGAAAGTATTGTGGTTTAAATAAAGTTTAGTGCACCTGCAGGCTAGGGAGAAAAGGACATGACAATCCTCTTTTAAGTTCTTTATCCTTTAAGTCCTTTATCCTAATCAGGTAAATCATACATCCCATTAAGAAGTGTAGCCTTTATCCATAATCATAGGTAGCTAAATTCTAAGAAAATAAAATATTCATACATTCTAGTGAAGTACCAGGAAGCCTGTGGTATCAGAAGATTGTAGAACCCATAGTCACATTTGATCTCAAGCTATAATGTTAGACTGGATGAAATGAGGCTAGTTGCTGAACACTCACAGAGACTGTAACTGGTTGAAGGTGGGCAGCAGTATTACCAGTTTCCTACAACTTTCCTAGAGTCAGCGATAAATCATGCCTCTATGTAAAAGTATCTGCCTTATATCCCAGGGGTGAAGACAAATACAGCGTTATTATTTTTACTAGTGCCTTCTTAAGGACCTCATTAATGTCTTCCTCTTCCAGTTATAAAAACTGAACCTTGTCTTCTTCTCTCCCATATGCAGTAATCAGGCAGATATATGACTTTGTGTACAGGGTCTTAACTCCCTGATCATCACTTTGCCTCTTGTTGTTATAATGACTACAAGGAGCATTCTTGTGTATGTTCTCTGGCATTAAGTATCTAGTCTTGCTTATAGTTGCCATTGTCTTGTATACTCTTATTTTCTATTTTCTTAATTGTTCTATCTTTGCATCATTTAGACTAGCCTTACAGAGTCTAAAATAACAGTGTCTGGATTTTTTTTTTTTACCTCTTTCCGTTTCCTGAATATGGGAAGCACCACAATCTGCTGAAGAAAGTGAATTCACTTTGTGGTCTACCATATAGCAGTTGTAGGCTTGGTCAAAATTCACGGTACTAGTAATAAAATGCAGTGAGGACCACAAGGAAGTACTGCATTCCTGCCAGTCTGCTTGAAGGCTTTAGATTGCTGCAGGCTTTTGCAGACTTAAAACCTTGAGGCACAGCTCCTTTTCTAGTTTTGCACTGCCTGCAGTAGAATCATAGACTCATAGAATCATAGAACAGTTAGGGTTGGAAAGGACTAACCCTAACCCTAACCCTAGTTCCAACCCCCCTGCCATGGGCAGGGACACCTCACACTAAACCATATCACCCAAGGCTTTATCCAGCATGGCCTTGAACACTGCCAGGGATGGAGCATTCACAACCTCCCTGGGCAACCCATTCCAGTGCCTCATCACCCAGTCTAGCCCTTAATGAGATAATTGTAGCTGTGACCTCAAAAAGCGAGTTGGAATTCAAGAACACAGCACTTCCTGTATGGGAAGAGACCAATCTCTGATTACTGGTGGCTTGTACCAGATGTTATAGAGAGAAGAGATAGAGGACAGGAAAAATTTTGTTCACTAGAACTGTGTTCTCTGGAGAAAAACTACCTTGACTGTTAATTAGTTTTATAGTACAAAAAGCAGTTAAATGCTGCAGCTACTGAGATTGATTCAGTGCTGAAATGAAGGCAAGACCTTTCCTGTGATATTTTGTCTATGGTTCAATGAAAAAGTGGGAAGTACAAAAGCAAACAAAATGAGAACCGTTCTTTTCCCTGTGAATCTTTATTAAGGCCCAGATACCTTCCAAGCATGATAAATAAACTATCTGAGCCTTGTTATAGCTGATTCAAGTCAAGGTTCTTCAGTTTTAAATGATTTGTAATCTAAAATGGAAGGTACAGACACAGTGAAGACAGTATTCAAAGTATTAATGCATGTGTGCAATCAAGTAAGACTTTCCAATAGCTTTATTTGAACTCATAAGGTTTTTTTGAATTTGAAGTGCAATTTCTGTCAATAATTTAGTTTAAAATGCATTTGCATTACTGCCAATCTCATTCAGACCTCCATAAACCCTCATCTGCAGAACTTCTCTTTCTTAATCAGTAGGACACTGGTGAGCTTCTCCTGGAGTACCTCTGATTTTCCCATCCTAAAAACCATAACCTAGTGTCTTATAAAACCAATCACAGAGCAAATATTGACATATTTTATGAATAATTAATTACATTTTTAGAATATTCACATTTTTTGACACAGTACGACAACAATGCCCATAGACTTCCTGAAGTAACTTCACCCCTCTACCTTCTTTTCAAGCCATACAGGCTGAATGTTTTTTTTATATGTGGATCCTGTGTAGAGTGAGCCATAATTAATACAAGGAGCGGTGGCAGTTTGTTTCAAGTGCTGTTGTTTTCTGTGGTGAGAGAAGAAAATGTCTTCCTTCAGAAACCCCAGTGATGTAATATGGCAAATTCTCCCACAGTCTGCCTAAACCCTTGACTTTAAAATGCTCTTGTTTCATCAGATTCTTACTTCTCATCTATCTTCATCTATGTAAAGGTTTTAGGTAAAAAATTTCTTTTTGGTTGCATTTCTACCTGATGCCTTTCCTGTCTGTTTGCATAAAGCACTGCCTCAGACTCCTGCTTTCTGCAATTGATAAAAAAGGTTTGTAAGCATAAGATAGCCATTAGCAAGCCAAATCTGTGAAGAAAAATGCAGAGGATGAAAAGGATAATGCATTCACCAGTTTGCTGGTTTATTATAAGGTCTCATGTTCTGCTGACAATGCAGACATTATGTTTTGTCCCGTGGGACTTGAAAACGCACGATGATTTGCGTCTATAGGAGTAAGATGTCTATGGGAGGAAGCATGTTTCAATGATAATAGTTTTGTTTGGTGTTTTCTTTTTTCTCTTACCATGCTCAGGTTTGTATAAATGACTTGTAAGTCTTTCCTACACGTGGCTCTGGATAGAAATCTGATATCTGTGTTTGTGGAAAAGGAAACAAAATAGCTGGATTCATTACCTTACTAATTTTATAATAATGAAACATTTTCCAGTGGAGTTCATCCTGTGTCTTCTATTTAAGCTACCTAACGTAATTTATTTTTTTGTTATTAACACTGGCATCACCTTTTTGCTAAGGCTTCTTGACACCTGCCCTAATTTGAATACATGAAAGCAAATTTTAGAGATGATCACCATTGTTGCTGTATTGCGTTATCAGTGAGATATAGCAAACATTTAATAAAGTTCAGTTTCCTGTTCAGGGCCAGCATGGGGTTCATTTATCTTTTAAATGCTATGTAAGTTTTTGAAATTTGGCTAGAATTTTGTGTGTCAAGATGAAGCAATCCATTTTGAATGTACATCTGAAACTAAGCACTCCTTTGCCCTTCACCACATTGTGGCGAGATTCAGGATTCAGATTTCAACCTACCCAGTGTGTTTTCAAGTCTCATTCTTTGCCAGGTTTCCCCAGACTTGTAGAGTGCTGTGAATGGTCAAGGACCAAAAATTTGTAGTACTTGATCATTTTGATTAATACATTTGGACATTCTGTCTGGTGAGGATGAGTGGAGTGTCCCCTTAGGGTGTAACAAAGACTCTTGACCTTTGCATGCAGAGAAGTAACCCTGACATCAGTGCAAAAAAAAGGAGTCAGTCTTCTAGGCCGGAGTGAAGTCATTGACTAGTGTCTGTCCAGAAGGCAAATTACAATGAAACATGATACACAGAAGAATTAAAATAGCTGTTAATTTTAGATGTCTACAAATTTTAGTTAGGAGAAAGAACTTAATTAACTTCAGTAGAAATACAGGGCAGAAAAGAACAGCTGTTCTCCTGGTCTGGTGGGATTCAGAGTGAAACTTTCATAATGTTAGAGTAGAACATTGGGAATAGAACATTGGGAATTTGAAACAGAAGAGAGGGCTAACAGAAATAAGGGCTATATGGTGATTAGTACTTTCTTGGATACTATCGGTATTTTGTCAAAGCAAAGCAGGAAACACTAAAAAGGATATGCTTTCAACATATAGGACCAAATCCTGTGAATGATAGGCTTTATTCCAGATTTGCCAGTCCAGAAGGCAGTGAAAACTTGGTTCAGTCTTTGGATTGAAAACAGAGTAAGTCCTAAAGCTGTTTTGTCTTCCAGTGATTGTTAACAGCTCAGTGAAATAAGTCATTGCTTGTCCCAGTAAATGGGCTGTTGGGATTGGGAAAGTGACTGGCACAGATTTGCCTGGTAACAAAATTACCAGCCTATGAAAGACTTCTTCTACATTCAAATTGAGGAACAGAAATCATTCTGCAGAAATACCTCTGCTACTTGCAGGATTGCGTAGTTTCTCAGGCAGGCTTCAGCAACACTTTGATCTAAAGGAGAGAGACATAAAGCGCAATACACACTGAGAAACAGGTTGAGAGTACAGATATCAGAGAGAGTACAGCTACCAGAGAGCCATCCAAAAACCAGTTTAGAAACAAGTGTAATATTAATGGCTCAGGAATTGAATTATGAGTTTATAATATAGCAGTAAAAACACCATTAGTAACTGGCTGTGGGAATGCTAAGCTGGTGTGCATTAAATTGACAGCTTAGTAATTGTGATTTTGGCTAGGAAAGATTAAACTTGTTACAAATTTTCTCAAGTTGCAATTATGAGCAAAGGTAGTTTAGTGCATAAATAAAGGTTTTGGAATTACTAGCATAAGCATCACACAATTTTTCAGCCATTACATCCTAAACAATCAACACCTGAAGGACTAGATGTGTGTATTTCAAGTAAATTAACACTACGGCTGAAATACTGGTCTTTGGCAGTGACCTAAAACCCATAGTGCTCTGAAGACCTGGTTTAGGAGTTCGAAGTGTAAATACCTTTGAACTTTAATTGTTAAGTGTGAACTTTCAAAGTTTGCATCTATATTGACTACAATGTGCCTGTCCTTGTAGCAGCTATGACTGCACTGCTAAAAGAAGGACCCAGTCTGTTGTGTAAATGAAGGTTATTATAACACATTGTCAGAAACCTGTGTAATGCCTACAGAGCACAAAGATTTTGGGACCATCTCTGCATTGTATGTCATTGCACTTTCTACTTTTATTCCTGTGAAGCCTGGCATCAAAACATAGCCAGGAGAGCACTGAAAAAAAAAAAAAAAGAAAAGAATCTATGAATGCAGATTACAAGTTTGTCCCCAAATCCAGCATCTGTATCACTCTAGTTGTAGACTTAGGCAAAGATTCCAAATACACTGGACAGGTACTCTTCCAATGTACATGTTCTACAGCAATGATTAAAAAAAAACAAACCAAACACCAACAATCCAATCTAAAATTTAAATGGTACTTTTTGTAGCACGTATTTATGTATTTGTAAGCACTTGCTTTGAGGTAGGGATTAAATAGCATCTTCTCTCAAAATATTAGCCAGCGTAAAAAGCTTGGCACACAATAAAAGTCAAAAAATAATCAGGACTTTATGAAAAGTGATAGATGAGTCTCTGATGTTAACTTAAAAAAACAAAATAGCCTTTTTAAAAGGATCATAGCAAAGAGAACTGACTTAAAGGAAAAATTTTGATTAAAAAGACCCATAACAAAAAAAAAAACTCTGTCAAGGTAGTTGTAGGAGTTAGCAGTAAAATTCTTTAAACTGGAAAAGGTTTACTTTTTCATCCCCAAGTTTCCTCACTCAAAAATAATAGCAGCTTTTAGTTTGCAACTTCTTTCTTCAAACCTAAGATCAAACTGAAAGTCAGGTAGCTATTACTAACTGTATGTTGCTGTGAGAGGTAGCTTGTACTGCACAGAGTTTTAAAAACAAAAGCAACAAAAAAGAGAACTCATAAAATTTAATAATTTGGTAGCCTTGTAAAAGCTTTCTATAGAAATTAACATTTAGGACTTTAGCATTTATTTTCTTATAACAAGGGTGGATCGATTATTGAATGGTTGAATGCATGCAGTGCATATTGATCTGTTCATGCGTAGCAGCTTTCTTCCAGCAGGCACTTTGCTGTGTGTAACATATTTTAAATAGGATAACTACTCATTAAATTACAATGACCTGGAGCAGTGGTCAACAAAACCGAAATTGCCTCAGTTCATCATGGTTTGGATCACTGCCATTAAATTTCAGTGGCTGAGTTTCCCTAGAGTAAATAGACCTGGGGAACATATATGGCTGAATGCTTCAGCTCCTTGGATTTAATCAAGTAAAACTACAGATTTCATACCTATGTGTGGAAGTTAAGGAAGAGCAAGGAATTCTTAGTTGTAGCTTTAGGGCAATTTAAACTTGGTTTAGATTAAGACATAACAATCTTTAGCTGATGTGATACACAGGATCCATGCTATGCCCTGCTACATTGGTTTCTGTACACAGAGGAATTAATTTTGATTTCAGACACTGCTGGTCTACTGCTTTCATCAGTCCAGGAAGTTTCAGCTAAACTGTTTGCCCACATTTGTGTTTCTTAAAGTTAGAGATGAACACAGAAAAAGGACATAGAAGTCCAATTAAATATACAAGCACTGGATCAAGCAATTCACAGTAGTTTTGCTGTTGGAGTCCCAGCGCTGAAGGGGAAATCAGGAATTTAGGAATAGAATGTTGTAAACATCAAGTAAAAATTGAATTAAAAAAGCTATACTGAAGTGGTCACTGGAAAATTAACGTGTATTCTATTTTCAGTTACATTTCACAACAGCTAATTTGCTTAAAATCCAGTTTCAGTAAATTTAGTCTGTATCTGTGTTGATAAAAATGTATGAGGGAATTCTTCACAGAAGACAAAACCCCAAGTATTACATCAACAACTGTATTTCTATATTTTGGTGGACTATTCTAGTTTTTTGGTATTCTGTTATGAACAAGTATGAATATTGCTTGGGAACTGGAATTCACAAAGAGCTCTCACCTCTGTGATGCATCTGTTAAATTAATGTTGAGAGGATTTTGTTTTTCATTTAGTGTAGTAGTTTACATTTTTGCAGAAATCTGGTGCAGGTATATTGCCTCAAAGAGACTTTCTTCTCTAGTGCAAATTAATACCATTTATGAACATGAGTAGCAGTGTGTGGGGGAAAACATTATGATTTGGATGGACTGGAGAAAGTAAATCTTATACATGACAGTGCCAAAGTGGTTTGCAAAAGGCTGGCAAAGTTTAATCTTTGCTAAACATTATTAGATTGTAAGTCACAATTTAAATCCAGAAGAAGCCAGCAATTATTATCAGCCCCCACGATCTGAAAAGCCTGAATGTACTCCAATTCAGCTGATGATGAAGTTAGGATTATGTAGTGGCAGAGAAAAAATACAGAAAATTTGAAGCTGGTTTCTTTTAGAAAATATAGAAACCTGCATGCAAAAGTTTAATGGATTTAGCAATTTTCAGCATTTTGTCACAGCTTTTCAGGATCTGAAGCTGGTTTCATTTTCATTGGATCAAATCCTCGAGAACAGAGATTCTCACTGACATCCATCTAACATTCCTGTTAAATCTGACACAAATTTCTTGTCCCTCCCCTTTGCTGGCTCTTACGATGTGCTTTTTTTTTCTCTGCCGATTTTTAAGGCACGTTGCTCTAATACTCTCCTTGAAACTTCATTTTAACAGAGTGTGTTTCAAAATATAAGCAGTTCAGACTGTGTATACTTTTCGGGTTTTGATGGATGCTAGACTTGTTACCTAAGGATGCTTCCACTGATTTACACTTTACAGCAAAGGTATTTGTTGCACCAGAGTCATTAGCAGTACCTTTGTATTGAGCTGATTTTTCTGTTTGAAAAATGTAAACTACTTTTTCCCCAAGTGAATTTGCATTCAGAATTTGCACATGAGAAGGAACAGTGAAGTAAATAATATGTTGCAGTTTGCACCTTTAAATGCCACTTTTCAGGGGACCTATATCTGCAGATGACAAGAGCTCTAAATGGCAGAATTAAACAGAAAGGTGGGGTTTACTTCACACAGTGTCCTAATCAGGACCATGAGAGAGCCTGGAATACAAGGATGGATAGATTAAGTAGACAGTCTTCTGAATTAAAACTCCATATGTCTATATAAAAAGAAAAAAGTTAGGATTAGATATTTCAAGTCATTCAGAAACAGGAATTTCTGCAAGAGCCAGTGTAGCATTTGAAATTTTTGTCTTAATGTGGGTTTGTGCATAAAACTTGCCACATTTAGCTGTTCGATTTTTATAGTCTTGGTTTATTTGTAATTGCATCTGTAGATTTCTAGGGGTTCTCTCTTTCAAGCTGCCCTGTTTAGGGGTAGAGTTGATGTCCTGTGTAACAGCAAAGATGTTCATGGATCTCTCTGAGAGGCATTTTGAAACTTCTCATAAAGCACTGTAAGCTTGTTTCATGTTTTTAAACAGAAATTCATTGACACAAAATGAATTATTGCATTTTGTGCCCAGACTGAAATAAATGGCTTAGCTTCTAGTTCTGATTAAACTGTCATCTGATTTTAATCTGATCTCTCTGGGAGCTGTTTTCACACAGTCCTCATTCTCTTTACAATGGAGACTATGCTGTAGAAATGCTCCTCTCCCCCCTTTCTCTCTCCTAATGCTCCCAGGACACATGCATACTTGCTCGTATGCTGTCTTACACCCTTTGCCTAGTTTTGCCAGGTAGAAGTATGCAATTTATATTTCTTGTTTGAGTGATGAACTGGAAGCTGTCACCTACTATTTTCTGGTGAATCCAGTATTGAATTATCTCCAACTTTCTCAAGAATAAAATAATAGCCTCATTTTTGAGATATTTTTAGACAGATGGAAACCTGAAGCTATTTGCAAAGACAGTAGCATTATCACCCTTTATACCAACCAGGTAGCCAGAGATGAAACTTGGGAAATACTGGATACAAATTCTCTTTCAAACTGAGCTTAGAAAAAAATATCTAGATTTTCTGCATAACAGAACATCCCAAGATAAAGATAATTATAAAAAAAAAATTCTCACCTGGAATGTGTTGAAAATATTTTGTTTACCACTCTGCAATTTGCCATATCTCTATGGCTAATACATGTTTTATCAGTGTTTAAAATATGTTTGCTTTCACATGAAGACTTACAGTTGAGGTTCAGTTGAGGGGAGTGGAAAAAAAGAAAGGAAAAAACAAAAGGGCAGGTAACAATCCCCTTTTTTAGTAAATGGAAGCACTTTCATGAAAGTACGTTCTGTTCCATAGTAGAATTAAGCTTTTTCTCTGAGATTTGCAAGCCACTTTTGTAATATTAGTGTGTGGCTTTTGTGGCTAAATCAGTTTTGAAACACAGGGTTAAGCAATATTGGACATTTCTGAGTTTTAGTGGAAATGATTTTGAATTTACCCAAACATATATTTCTAGATGTTTTTTACTGTGTGAGAATTTTTACTTGCAATGAATTACATTGGATGAATATGTGATGACTACAGACTGAACATCAGTCTCCTCACAATCACATTTTCACCTGCTCATGTGGTATACACCTGTGCCTTGTTGGCAATACAATTGGTGTTTTGCCACACATCAAATTGTTCTTGTAACTGATGAAGTATGTTTATGCCAGTTTGCACTTTCAGGTGATGCTGGGTGTTTCCCAATGGATTCTTTCAAGTTTTACACTTCAAAATTGCTCTTACTGTCACTGTCATAATTTAGCTTGACTAGTCCAAATCCACATGTCTGGATAATGGAGACATAATGTCATTAGTTGCATCTAACAAAAATTCTTGTGGAAAGTGGAATGATTTGCCCAGTAAGACTGAATTCAAACTAATTACCTACTGTTATTCCCTGCTAGACAAGCAGTCAGTAGCACAGTTAGGAAAATTAACAGAAGGAGAATCCCCATCATTTCCAATCTGCATTGCACATATTCCAAGACAGGGGACTTGGGTGATGGCTACTAGATGCACAGCAATATCATATAATGAATATTGTCTTGATTTCCATTTTTAATTGTGCTTTGTTACATATCTTGAAGGCTTAACTTTAAATAGATATTCTTAACAGTTGTATAAGTCTTTGATTTCAATAATGCCAATCCGTTAATGTAATTTCACTTTCTGTACTTATTAGCTGTTTTCTACTTTTGTAGATCTTTTTCCATTAGATTGGTCCTGAAAGTAAGCTTTGAACATGCTGCTTGCTCTGTCATAGTGTATCCTAATTTTTCAACAGTAATATTTTCTCAATTACAACAAAGTAACTGGATCTAATATAGAAGTTTGAGATTTACAGATAAAAACAGAATGCAAAGTAAAGAATTAATACATGTTTTTATATTTAAATGAACAGAAAAATAAATACAGAAAGTTACTGCTTAAGTGGATAAATATAGTAATATAAGTGCAAAATAATATTTATGCTCATGACTATGATAATTTCCAGTTGCAGTCTCCTATATATTTACATTTTGTATATATGTGCCACAAAGGTAAAAATTTTTATAGTACTAAAGAGAAGATTGGAGAAGAATATAAATATATATATATATTCCATAAAATAAAATCTTTCTGGGAATCTTGATTGCTTTGGGCTTTTAATTTTGTTGGAGGACACCATCATCCAGCAAAGAACATTCTCCTTGGGGGTAGCAAATGTGGGATATTAAACACTATATATGGCTTCTTCAGAAGTACTGCAGCTCTTAGAATGCTATATAAAAAGGGGGGCTTATTATCTCCTTCTCTATGTATGCATAAAATATATATGAAGCATGTGCCACTGACTCCTGAATGTTGCATTGTCTTACAGTGTGTTCATAGCTTGCTAGTTGAGGTATTTAGGTGACTAGTGTCTGGATCTCATGACCAGGAAGTTTGTGTTGATTCTGTGTGAGACTGCAGCTACAAGTAGGTCAGAAACAGAAACGCAGCCTGAGCTGAAGTGCCTCAAGGATTAAACATAAGCTATTATTTCAATTGTTGTCTGGCCTAACTTTTAGGGGTTTTGTTCAAATGAAGCAACTAAGGTGTGATTAAGCAAGTATTAAGTCTCATGTTCAAAATTAAATTTATGTTTAGTTCCCACCCAGACCAGAAGTTACTGAAGTCTGTGCTTACCTAACACTTTGATAACATTTTGAATGTGTCCCACTTCAGACTGTGATAAGAAACTGATTGTCTGTATTTTTTGTGTGCTTGATTGATATTTAGCAAACAGGTATTTCTCCACTTGAGTACCTGAAGAATACCACTCAGGTATGTATATTATGCCAAAATTCAGATTTTATTCATATTTTATTCTTATAACCATCCTTGTCTATAGATGTTTATAGATCTAGAGATGACTATAAGGGTAGATAAGGGTGTTGGTGCAACCGTTTATGCAATCTACTTCGTTTGGTCACCCATTTAAGAAGCAGACAGCTTTGGTCTATCTCACGTTTCTGCTGAGAAAATGACACTTTGCTATTTGAAATCCTGGGTAAGTATCCAACCACAAAATTATCTGAAATATGTCAGTGTCTCCGGGATTTTTAAAATTCTTTGAATGAAAGGAAATAGGCACCTGCTTTTAAAAGGGTTGCTTATAATGGGTGAAGGCGTCTTTGAAAACATGAAGTATAAAAAAATGGAGATTTAGGAAAATCTGAACTCTATATTTTCCTATATGATAGTTGTTTAGACACATTCATGTTCAATATATTTACTCAATTGTTTTGTCTCCCTATTCAAAGGGTTTTCCATTTTGGATTTAATTTTGCAGCATCTGACTCACCCTTTACACTATAAAGAAGGTGCAGAAAAACTACAATGCAATGTTACAGATTTCACTTTAGGCCAGAGGACTTGAAATTTAGGTGTCATGGAACTCATGTTAAGGTGTGTAGGTAATTCCTTGAACCTAGTCTGAACTAGTTTTCATCGTGCAGAAATTCCTGGTATGACAAAAACTGATAGTTAACAGAATCTTGCAAAGTATAGCAGCACAAAGATTCATCACTGATGGAAGAATTCCACTCAAAGCTTTGAAGCATGCTGATATGGAGTGCTATCAGTTACTTCTGAAGTACCATTTGTGACTTGACTTCAGTGTCTTCTTCTTTTTGCAAAATATTGCTAAGCTGAAGGAGCTTTTGCCACTTCCAATACTGATTACTGAGATATTTTACCTCTCACTCTCTCTTATTCTTTAGTGAGGCTAACATATCATTTCATAGGCTTCAGTTAATGTGAAGCACTGCAGCAGGGACAGTAAATCAAATCTACATGACTTGTACCCTGCATTTCTTTCTTTGGCTGACAGTTCAGTGACACACTGATTTTGAGTTTCAGTGCTCTCTATAAAGCTTCCTTCCTCCATTACATGTTGGTGGCTTTCTTTTGCCTGAGGATGAGCAGATGCTGCACAGCTTGTTGTTTTAACTAAAGAGAGTTTCTGGGGCCCAATGGCATCCTCTGTCATATAGGAAAAGTTGTTTTTGCTTGTGTTTTAGATCTAGAGTGACTGTTTTCTTATTTAACAGAGATTTGAGAAACTTAGACCAGGTGACATTGTATTTCACTTTCTTCTTTCCCTCTGAGGCCTTGTGTGACAGTTGATTTTTTTTTTGTATTACAGATACTTTTTCAAAATTCATATCTGCTGAAATAGAAACATTTAACAGGTAGCCACCAGATCTGATGCCTCTCCTATCTCAAAATGATAAAACCTCATCAGTTTTGACATGGAAAACTTCATTTTTTAACCTGTAAGTTTAAGAACAGTCAAAACTGAAACAAATGTAAACATTTCTTACATCCCTCTGTGTCAGTTTAACATTGGGTGTATATTATTATTCTTTCCTTCTAGCATTTTTATTATGGTAGAGCAGAACTGATTTCCAGTCTCTTCACTACAGTGCCATCAATCCTCTCAAAGTGAAGAGTAACAGAGAACATTTACAGTTATTGGATATCACCTGCCTATACTTTTAAACTGTTAGAAATGTGTTCATTTGCCTTTATTAGCATTCTCACAGGTAGTTCAGGCTACTGTTCAGGAGTTAACGTAATTCAGGAACCATTCCTTGTCATTTGCACATGGTTGCTCTGCACTGAAAGGTTGGTGAGTTTTGATAATGTGTACCTTTTACGTTATGTGCCAGCTGGCCTAAGGCCAGAGGCCAGTTGTGGGCAACTTTAATGCACTTTAGCAAGTCACTTGTACTGTACAAATAATTCTGTTAGCAGACAGAAGTCTACATGGTTTATTTCAAGGTTTAGTGTTTAAAATGTTTAGTGTTTAAAAATTTCTGCGTACTGCTGAAAAACGAATAGCTTCTGAGACAGAATGACATATAACATAAATAAGAACATACAGCCTAACTCAATTTTGAATAGGGGCTCTCCAGTTCTTAAAAAACCAACAAAACCCCCACCAACATTAATACGGACCCCAAAATCAATAGATTTGAGTAAACAAAAGGCGTGGGTCATGTAGCATGTATCTTACAGCATAATACCACTGTTACCCCACATATTTCAACCAAGATCAAAGACATTTAGTTTCCTTTTAAGTGATGATGAGATAATAAAAATCTGGGGAGCTGGACAGTTTTTTTTCATGGGGCATATGCAAATATCTCTGTGGTATTCAGTGTTCTGATGGCAGAAATCTACTAAGGAAAAGCAAATGGACTAGCAGTTTAGGAATTCTTCTAAATCTAGCATCCCTTCTGAGTGTCTGGCATTCTGTATTTTAAAGCAGGGCTCACCAGGAAACAGCTGTAGTAAATATTTTGAAGCTAGCCTAAAAAAGATTGGTTTGAAAACTGGTTTACATAAACTTCTGATCTGTATGCACTTCTCTTAGTAACCACGCAAATTTTTCATATCACCGACTTTCTGTGGCACAAAGTTTTGCAGTCTAGTTAATTGCTGCATCCATTTAGAATTTGTTGCCCTTTGGATTCACAAAATCCTGTGTTTTGATTCTGGCTATATTGTCTTCCAAGTGTTACTTTTATGGCTTATGTAGGACTGAATGTATAGAAGAAACAATCTGTGGTTTGCTACAGTTTGTTACTGGCTCCCACTTTGGTTCTTCTATGCCAATGACTTGGATAGGATGCCTACAAGGTATTTAACAGCTGTTCTTGCTACTGCTACTTGGCAGACTTTGTGCCACACCCTGATGAAGATAAAATGGTACATTGGTCTTATAAAATGATGAGTGCTACATAAATGAGTGAGTGCTACAGCATTGCTTCATGTAGTATGTTTATTAGAGTAGCTGGATTTTCTTAATGAGGTCAAAAGTCTAGACAAAGGGGCACCCTAATAAGAGGACTAAATAATACTGTAATGTTTGTTCCTGCAACTTTGTGAGAGAAAATGTTAGGTGATGTTCTCAGTTGAATGGAGTATGTGAAAAATTGATATTGCAAATTGAAGTATTGGGCTGTGAAAATGTAAGCTCAGTAGAGCTTCATATATCAAATGGATTTTGACTGAGCATCATAATTCTCTGAAATAATCTTTTTTGCAAACTTTCTGTCTTAAAGAAAAAATGATGCATTTAAATGTTCATAGGAAACTGGCATTTGCTACGCGGCTAAAACCAACCTAGTTAACAAAAATCTGGGACATGTCCAACCTTTGACTAGTGTGTGTTCCTTTATTAAAAATTGTGCCATTAACTTATGAAAAGTAATTACTATATGAACATCACCACACACTTCAGGTCCCTCTGTGGTTTATAAAGATTTCCAGTGAAATAATGAGAACGATGATGTCACATTTCAAATGTGTTTGATAATCTCTCTTAGGCTGTATTTCCAGGGTTAATCTAACTTTGAGGTTTTGTGCCTACGGCTTTGCATCTGTGCCTGTCTCTTGTATGGGCTTTGCTACCTGTCAGAGCCTTTTTGAATAACGTTTTTTAGTACTGACTATCATTCTCTTTTTGTTCTGTTAACTTTCTGATGAGTTAATGTGCTACAGCATCTTAGATCAATGTCTAACGTGTGATGGGCGAAGTACCAGGCAGATGATGGGAGCACACAGCAAGAAAGAAAATGCAGGTTGGATGGCAAAAGGCAGCAGTCAGATCAGTACAGAAGGGATGCCAGAGAGACACAGCTTTAGAGAGCTAGGATATTTAGCATATAAATTATTCCAGGAACTGCAATCTTGCTACCCTGCCATCTTTTATCACATAATAATGATCAGTGCCTTATTAACGTAACACAAGGGAACAAGCTGTATTGTATAAATCTGTTTTTATTTTTCCTCATCTCTGAGAAGGTGTGGCATTATATTTGTTCTTGAATAAAACTAAACTCATATGACTTCTGTTAAGAAAAAAAGCAGAAAAATGATTATTCTTATTTGTTTAGGTGAGAAATATCGTCAGCAGAATTTGACAGGAAAAGAGTGGGATTCTGGCTGCCATTTTTTCCTCTCTGTAGCAGACAGGATGTGTGTGTGTTTCTGCATTTGTGTGAAAGGTATTAGGTAAATGTTCCATGTTTTTCACTGGAGATTTTCAATGGGAAAATAAACTACTGATCTTTGGGAACTAGTTTATCAAACTTCGTTATCTATAATACTCAATAGGTTGCTTGCAAAGTGGAATTTACAATATTATCTTAAGGAAACACAGAAATGAATGTTAAGAAATTTGGTTCCACTCCAGGCTATTCTTCAAACATATCGTATGACCTGGCAAATATACCAGTTTAACCTTTCATGGGTCCCTAGTCCTTTGCGTATTAGACATTTATTATTTTTAGAATGGTCACAGAAGAGTATCTTGTACATTTCCTTAAAGACTATGGACCCTTCTTTCCATAGATAACTGTTACCCACATCAAGATTCCTTAATTAACTTTCCCTGACCTGAGCTCTTAAAGCCAAGTTGAGAGATTCCCTTTTGCTATTCAGAGACATGATTCAAGTGCCCACCACATATGTGGCCTGTTGCCACCCTGGGATCTGTAGAGGTCAATTTAGGTTGTAATCTGACGACAGTGTAATTGCACAGGACTAGCTGTACAGAAAGAATGAGAGTATCAGAGCATTCATTTATGCTCCCACCTGAATATAAATTTAAGACCAATTATGTAGTTGCATAAATGAATCTCTATCATTTCTGTAGCAATGGACTTGCCATTGTGTTCTAGCTGAACAACTCTTGTTCAAGTATCACATTATCACCATGGCACTGCAATATCTGAGAGTATGAGCAAACTCAAAATTATAAAAAAGCTGTTTCTTCTATTTTAACTCAATTTAATCAGATAGCAGCCGAAGAATGGAAAGTGCTGACAGGACTCTGCCAGTGCTTGCATATATTGGTTTACTTTAATATAGAAAGGGAGATGCTGATGAAAGATAGGCAGGACATACGGCACATTACTTGTGAAAAAGACTACATCTTGTTTACACCTCCTCTGAACCAGTGCAAGTGTTCATGTTACAGATCTAGTTTTCCCAGGGCTCTTTGTCCAACACTTGCGTTGAGTTAGTACAGGAAGGGTCTTTGCACTCTGATCTTGCACAGTCATCTTGGTGGTGAGTAACTCATTAAAAGAGTACATCAATGGGTTCCAATCCAATTCATGTTGTCATCTCTAGTGACAGTAATTATTTTTTTTTCTAAAAAACCCACCTTTTCGTGGAATTTGGATGTGGTTTTGTTAGCAAGGGCTCTAGATGATGCAGGACAATATCTGAGAAAGACTTTTTTTTAGAGCTTCTTTCTCTAGTATCACATCAGAGTGTTAGAAGATGAGGACTGGTGCTTCCTAGGACTAAAAGATATGTGCTTAAAATATCTACTAAATGCAGTTCTCTTACATGGAAAAGGCTTTAATTGTGTATATAGTTTACAGGAACACAATAGCTTCACTTTTGGAATCTCGTATGAAATAGGTCAGTGATATGTGAGGTGATTAACTTTTGATCAGGATGTGTTGTCATCATATCAGTCAAACTAGTGAGGAAATTCAGAAAGAAATAAAATATTTTGTATAACCTTAGACTTAAAAAGATAGAGGTTAATACTTGTCAACTTCTGTCTTGCTGGCACTGAGCATGAAAGGGAGCTGGAGGGTTAGTGGATGGGGGAAAGGGAAATGAATGTGGCATCTTCATCTACTCTGGCATGGGTCCTCCACAGTTGCAGTGTGGATATCTGCTCCAGTGTAGTCATACACATGCAGGGATTCAACCTGCTTCAACCATAATCATCTCCGTGAGCTTCAGGGGAATCTCCGTTCTGGTGGCTCCTTGCCCACCTCCTTCACCAGCTGTGGTGTCTGCAAGGCTGCTTCTCATGCCTTTTTTCTCTCACTCCTCTCTCTCACACTCTGATGTGCAACATTTTTATGTTTTTGAAAAAATATGCTTTCCCAGCACTGCTTTCCCAGCACCCAGTCCTGGCCATGAGGCTCAGCTGTGCCCTGTGCTGGGTCTGTTGGAGCTGGCTGGAAGTGGCTGTGTCCTGCATGGAGCAGTCCTGACCTCTCCCCAGAGAGGCCACTCTGCAGCCACGCTATAGCTGGCACCCGGGCACTGACACCCAGTACAGTTAAATAATGTGAGTTTCCAGTGGACAGAGCAATTATCAGTAGAAGAGACCACCTCTGCAACTGGCATTAGTGAGCCTTTTTACAAGCAATTTTAGTGGAGAAGTCACAGCCTGAATGGGAAATGGGTAATGATTTCCCAGTCTGTTCTTGAAATAAACCCTGCAGGTTATTTCTGTTTATCAGTGAAAAATATGGGTAAAGCAGTGTACAGGCAAGGGCAAAACAAGCATGTTGTGCTACCTCGCTCCCTGTGGGAAAATGGTCTTTTCAGTCATTAGGGTTCTTCACATGACAAGTCATACAAAACAGTAACCTCTGTTATGTTATTATGTTGTTCTCAAGGCAGGCTTGTATCTTGTTTCCTCCGAGGGTGAAAATAAGCTGTCTGAAAGCTGAGACTTCTGGAATCATAGAATCATAGAAGCACGGAATCATAGAATCAGCTAAGCTGGAAAAGACCTTTAAGATTTTCAAGTCCAACCACTACCCTGGGACTGCCAAGTCCACCACTAAACCATGTCACTGAGGACCACATGTTGAAAGGGTTCTTGAACACTTTCAGGGAACTGTGATTCCACCACTGACCTGGGCAGCCTGTTCCAATGCCTGACCACTCTCTCTGTGAAGATATTTTTTCATAATATCCAATATAAACCTCCCCTGGTGCAGCTTGAGGCCATTACCTCCTGTCCTATAATTTGTTACTCAGCAGAAGAGACTGATCCCACCTCACTAAAACCTTCTTTCAGGCAGTTGCAGCGAGTGATATGGTCCCCCCTGAGCCTTCTCTTCTTCCGACAAAACACCCCCAGTTCCCTCAGCTGTTCCCCATCAGACTCCAGGCCCTTCACCAGTTTTGTTGCCCTTCTCTGGACCTTTTCCAGCACCTCAATGTCTCTCTTGTAGTGAGGGGCCCAGAACTGAACACAGGATTTGAAGTGCAGCCTCACCAGTGCCCAGTACAGGGGATGATCTCTGCCCTGGCCCTGTTGGCCACACTACTGCTGATACAGATCAGGATGCTGATGGCCTTCATGGCTGCCTGGGCACAAGCTGGCTCATGTTCAGCTTCATCAATCAGCACCCCAGGTCTTTTTCTGCTGAGCAGCTCCCCAGCCACTCTTACCCAAGCCTGTAGCATTGCAGGGGTTGTTGTGGCCCAAATGCAGGACCCAGCACTTTTCCTCATTTAAGTGTCCTACCACTGGACACAGCCCATTGATCCAGCCTGTCAAGATCCCTCTGCAAAGTCTAGCTGAAGGTAGTCATCTTAGCCACTGCAAAAGAGAGTCACCTCCAAGAGTGTTTCATTCCATTTGAAGGTAGAGGTCTGAGAGAGGTGAGATGGCAGGTAGATAATTTATTTAGATTATAGCCACTAAATACTTGATGGCTAGAGTAAGGTGAGGAAAAACTTGTCCTGAACTGTGTTAATCTTGAGCTTGGAATAAGCCAGATGCACAGAGTCCAAATGTTGTCTTATTATATAAGAACTGTTTGAGAGAAAGACTTTTTCTGAAGGCTGTAGCAATGTTGAAATCATGGATATAGTCCTGCAGGACCTGAGGTAGGGTCCTGGAGGTGGTGACAAATGCCTCTTCATGTTATTTTAGTGCATGCTCATAGTATCTCATATTTCAATATTTTTCCTTCTTTCTATGTCAAATGTTCATTCCTCAGCAAAGCAATGTCTTGAGGATCTGATTTCAGGCTCCCTTGAGTCAGTACAGTGTCTGGCTTTCTGCTTGTTTCAGTTTTTCATATCATGTGGTGAAGTCTTGGATGAACTTTCTAAATGCTTCTACCACTACAGCAGCACTCAGAGAGTAATCAAAATGCTGTTATGCCTTTCCTGGGACAGATAAATGTCAATACAAACAGAGAAACTTCACCCTGCTTCTTTTGAAATTCTCTGTGCTTTGATTAATTTTACAAATATGACCTCACACTTGGTATATAGAAAGTTTGTCCCCTGCATAGCTGCAATGCAGAGATCAGTGTACAGTTCTAAGGACTTTCAGGGACATCATGGTTAGCATTTGTGAGAATTTCACTTATGTTTGATGGTGGGACGTTGTCTCTTTAAAGGTTGTGTCTTGTGATTTTTACCATTCCTCATGTATTCCCCAATTAATTTCTGTAATAAAATGTTGAAGCACATTTTATTAAAATTATCTGGCTATAGATGCCTGTGATTGATAGTATAAAAACCATATAGTTGTATAATTAAGTTATAGTTTTAAGGCAGTTTAGAAGCATCCACAATACTTAGGAGTGGTTTTGGGTGAAGCAGTGAGTACAGGTAACCCAAACAGCTATTATTTTAACATGTATTTAAATGTGATACCAAAGTATCAAAATGCTTTTGAGCATTTCTTCAGGCTATTGAGAGTCCAAGATCCATATACTGCAATTTAGGTGTTTACAGAGTTAACTCTGTGTGACTCCTTCAAGCAGTTTTATGCCATGTACAATAAGAAACAGGGAGAGTGTGCATGTGTATGTGTGTAAAAGTGTGTGTGTGAAAATAAGCTATAAATAGGAATCTGTCCACAATCTTATAGGAAAGAACAACATAAATTAATTTCTAGACCAAAATACATCATAGTAGGGGTGAATAATGAACCAGATTTGTTGGTTTTATCTGTAGACAAAACCATGGCAAAAAGGTAGTTTGATTTTTTGCTGTTACAAATATATGAGTTTCAGATTCTGCAAAGTTGTTTTTTTTTTTTTTTTTTTTTTTTGCAAAACCCTGTTACTTTCTCTTGTTTAGCAGTAACAAGACATGCATAATAAATCATAGTCCCATTCAAACCAAGGCCAGGATAAATTAGATATTTAGTGAGTGGGAAAAGGATTTTACAGTAGAAAAAATGAAATAAGCTAAAAATTAAGTCAAAGCATAACCATGCTTTACACACAAACCCTACATTTTGTACCTCATTATGTATACTCAAGAGAGTAAGAGAACACATTTGTAACCCAAATCGTCTTGTCTTCTATCAAGGCTCTTATAAATAAGCAACATATTTATTATATGATTAAAGTATTTCCACTTCTCATGGAAATATCTGAGCAATGTATGATAAAGCTTAAATATTAAAGCAATACCCATCTAGAGATCTGCCAGAAGTTAATCAGCTTAAAATTTCAACTTCATATTCATAGACAATCTTCTGCAGTGCTTTACACCAGTTCAGCTTATTTAGATCCTCTGCAAAATTTGTGGTGCTAAGCAACAAATATGTGGTTTTGTTTCCATATTGCTGCATGAAGCTTGTTAGCACGCATTTGCCTAGCACAGTACAGATATGTGTGTGTAGGAAAGGTGTGAGGATAAGGGAAAGTGTGAATGTTCAAATCACAGTGAAGTTGTGCTCTTCTAAGTCACACTGTTCAGCTTTTCTTTTTTTATTGCATGTTAAGGGAGAGAATATTCTCCAGAACTGAAGTGCAGTGAAAAGGAATAGCCTGATATTGAAAGCATGAAATCTAGTCTCAAATAATCTTGAGCACAAAGAAACAATTAGTTCTGTCAGAGGAAGCCAACACTAAATTTCAATTTCCAATGCAGGAAGAGCTCTTGTTACTTACGTAAAGGGAATACATCTAGTCTTTAGAAGAATCGAGTGGTCTATCTTAACTTTTGGTGATCCAGAAACATTCCCTATTACATTCCCTAAAGCCCTGTGACAGCCACAAGGATATGAATCCAATATACACTGTTAATGGGTTCTTATGTGTTTTCTTCTGCAGTGCAGAGTGAACACCCACTGATAACCCTGGTTGCTCTCAAAGAAGAATTTTGAAAAAAAGAAAAAATCTTTCATATTCATCTAGGACCTTAAATTAAAACAGAAAAATATGGGACCCATGAAAAATGCTCTAAGACTTCCTTCAAAGTGAAGGAAAGTGATAAAAGACAACATAATTAGGGACCTGGGGGTGTTTAATCTGGAGAGAAGACTCAGGGGGAATGTCGTCACTCTCTACAAATACCTGAAAGGAGGATGGCACCAGAAGGTGGCTGGTCTCTGCTCCTAAGGAATAGTACAAGAGGAAATAGACTTAAGCTGAACCAGGGGAGGTTTAGACTGGTTGCTGGAAAGAATTTACCCATCATGTTACACAATGGAAAATTCCCATGAAACAACAGCTGAACTTTTTGTTTGTTCTTATTATTGGAAATGCTGGTAATTTTGTTTGTTAGATATTGCTTTGTATTATTCTACTTTTCACTTCCATATCCCATACAATTATTACTTCTCAGGTAGATAACAAGGAAGGCCAATTAATAGGAAAGGACACATTGCCATTGACATTGCTTTCAAAGGGTCTTCTTTTTAGCTAATTATATTTTAGCCAATAAGGTCACTCAACACTGAGAAATAAATTCAGTCTTAAAAATGACAATACAGCCCCAATAAATTTGATTTCAGTAGGAGCTCTGCTGAGTTTATTGCTGTCATGGGTTGAGCAGTGGCAGTCGTTTTTTTCTCCTTCTTGTGGCTGGTGCAGTGCTGTGTTTTGACTTCTGGGCTGGGAACAATTGCTTGGTGGCGGGCGTGTTTTGGGGGTGTTTTTGTTCAAGGCCTTTTCTGAGCACATACTCTGCCAGGCAGGAGGGGAGACCGGAAGGAAGGAGAGACAGGACACCTGACCCAGGCTAGCCAATGAGGTATTCCATACCATAGCACGTGATGCCCAGGATGCAACTGGGAGGGAGAGCTGGAGGGGGGGAGCTCTAGAGGAAAATGGAGGACGGAGTATGCGGTGCTTGGCCGGGCAGGGTGGAGTGAGTTATGGGTCGGTGGCTGGTGGGGTGTTGTATTCTTTTCACTTGTTATTGGCTTTATCGTTATTATTGTGTTATGCCTTAGCTCTTAAACCGTTCTTATCTCAATCCGTGGGGGCTACATTCCTTGGATTCTCCTTCCTAACTCTCCGGGAGTTGGGGGACTTGGTTTAAACCACAACAATTGCCCATCTTTATATCCATGAATACTGTAGAGATATCTCACTAGCTGTTCAAAAAATTTATCCAAAACAATTTATGTGTTGACAAGATGGAATTCTCTTCAGTTTCAATTTCCCTCAAGGATCAGTTAATGTGGACAAAGGAAACATCCAGGTTTGTATGAATTCCAATTCCTCCATTTCTATTCAAAGAAATATCAGTGTTTAGCAGAGGGAATTATGAGTTTCAGGTGTCAAGTCAGTAAAATTCTTTTGCTTTATCTCTTTAGCTCTGAGTTCATGTTCCCATAAAGCCCTGATTTCTGGTGCTTGAGAGTGAATGATAAGGAAATAAGGACTTTTAGCCTTTTAAAATCAGAGCGAAATTTTTTAATCTTACTTTCTGCACCAAACTAGTTATGAATTAGGCAAAACAATTGCTATTGGTGTACATTATTTATACAATAGCCTATATATTAATTTATAGAACAGTCTTATTTATTACATTGTCAAGGAATTACGCATGTGTATGTCAAAGCCCACAGACAGTGGGAACAAATGGAAAGTACTTCTACAAAGTTTGGTCTGCTTATTTGTTGTCTCTCTTTTGGGAATCCAGTCACAATACCAAATACAGGAACCCCTTCATTAAAAAAAGAATAAAAAAACGAGGTTTGAAAAAATGGGTATGGATACTATACTTGAGATGTGATATTTGTGAGTTGCTCTATTTTTCTGTGATGTTTCCCACTGCATTGCATCCATCATCTGGACATGTAAAAGAACTGTGTGAGATCCTTCCATGATCAGTGTTTTATATTACTGTTTACTGTAAATGTCTTAGCAGCAAAGAGACATCAACAGAAGTTGCACGGCCACTTACTAAGCCTGGGAAGTCTGTGTTCTTTTTTCACTTTTAGAGAGTGATGCATGTAGTAGCTGGGGGTTTTGGTTTGGCCAAATCTATAATAAGGTATAGGATTACTTTCTGAGGTAAATCTATTTAGTATGCTATAATTATTTAATCATTGCTTTACTGGGGCCTTGTAGTGTGTTTGGCTTTCCTGAGTAGTAATCACTAATGCTTATTTTCGGAACAAAAGAGTAATGACAATGATGATCATGATCTGATTGCAATAGGAAGCCACTTCTGGCACTTTTTACAGGAATCTGCATATGAGAAGTCAACAAGAATGTACTTAACACAGCATCTGGAAAAGTGGAATGTAAATGCAACAACCAGTGACTTGAATGTACTTTTAGCAAAACACAGTGTATAGAACAGCTTCTCAATATTACTCATATGTGTGTACATATCCACTGGATTTGCAGTATGTATATCTCAGAGAGATGTAATATAAGGGCATTGATGTGGAGTATTCAAGATTATGTAGCGTAATTCATACATGTTGGAACATCAGTGAAGTTGTGTTTGTACACATGAAAAATAGGTGTTTCACTAAAAATGGTCAATTACTAAAGTGTTTTTATCTCAACCCATGGGTTTTAACCTTCATTTTCCTATTCTTTTCCCAATCCCACTGGGAGTGGGGGAGTGAGGGAATTGCTGTGTGGTACTTAGTTGATGGCTGAGCTTAAAGCACAATACTTTGAGGTAACTGAAGAATTATTATGGAAATCATATCCCTTACAAATCCTGATAATTAATAAAATGTGTTGTTATAAACACAGATCTTGTGTTTGGGTGCAGAGCCCCGAACAGTCATGGAGTTAAAGCTAATGGTATAGAGGTAAAGGAAGTTTGGTAACAACAATCTAGATGAGAACGGACTTGACAGACATAGAGAATATGGCAGGATCAGGAAGCATATAGCTTCAATAATATGTGAATCACAATTTTGCACACTTTAAAGTACATTCATTTCTATGCCCACTAAACACTTGTTTTAACCTGGAAATCATGAAATTTTCACATTTGAGTAAGAGTAATCCCTGCACTTTTGCTGTGTCTGTATCTTTGTGTTAGGTAACATTTGTTATTTTTAAATTTGATAACTGGAAATTATTATACTTTTTGTTTGCAAACACTGTACTTGTGATGTTGCATATATGTCTTAGTACAATGGAACAGTTAAATTACAACTTTTTATTATTAATCTATAAATGAAAGAACTATGAAGTGAGTGAATATAATTTTAATAATACTTGGATATTTTAACACATAAATCCAAATTTATGTAAATAGTGCTTTCAATATTTTCTCATGTCTAGTAATGTAGCATATGTAGTCAACTATTTTCCATCCCTTGCCCTATTCAGAACCTTTTCCTCTTATGCTCACGTGTCAAATGTTCTACTTAGCTCCTTGGCTAAGCAAAAAGTACAGCCATGTTCTAAGAAAAGCAAAGAAGCAGACAAGAGAGATATGCATATAAACACATTTCTTACAAAAGTGATTTAGGAGGAGTTAGAAGAAGAAGCATTTCCATAACTTGAAAGGAATGTTTTAGAGATGAAACTCTCCACTAAGTTTAAAAGGATAAAAGAAAAATAATTACAGTAGAGTGGTTAGATTCCTGAAATGTGATTTAATCATTGAAAAGCTCACCAGTTTCCCAGTACCAAGAAAGCTATAAACTGCACCTTTATATTAGATAGTTTTTAGGTAAAGCAATATTAGCTTGGAAAAACACCTGAGTCAATACTGATGCCTGCATCTCAAATTCAAAGTTCTCATTTATCATTATCTATAGCAACACCTGCATTTGGAAACATTTCCTTCAGATTGCATACTTTTTTGATCTCTATCACCTCAAAAACAACAGTGTGTAGATCATATCAAGAAAACATATTATATATACTTCCATGGTGTGATTTGTCTATGTATTTTCTTTCCAGAGGTTGCATGAAGCTTTTAGGACAACAGTTTTCAGTAATATAGCTACAAAGAGAAAAAAGACAATATTTTTAACTTAAATCATATTTATAGAGATGCATACTAGGGATATTGTCTAATGTAGACATTGGAGTATGCATTTTTATGAAGAGGGAATAGATTAGGTATTTATCTGGGTCGACATTAAGATGAGAGATAATTATAACAGAGTGTTAGGCAGCCTACAACCATTTGTTATCTTATAAGCTTAATTTTTCCTCTTTTTTTCAGAGATGTACCTTCTTTGTTTTGGATATAGGCAGCTTGTAACAGAAATGAGCACCAACGTGTAAAATTTCTTCCAGAGTAAGAAGTAACTTTATTATTTAACCTACTTTAACATTTTAGATTCTCCCCTTACCTGACCCCCACAGGTTTTTTATTGTATTTTGCAAGAAGTATAAGTCTGTACAATTTAAAGATTCCCAGTTGCATTTAGTACAAATTGTGTTTTGATAGAGAATCTCCAGAAATGTACTGAAAAGAACTAATATTGTTTCCATACAGCATTTAAGCTATCAGAATGACACTTTGATGGATGTGGATGTAGGTCCACAGGTAGAGTGGTGATGATGATGTACCACGCAGTAAAAAAGATGTGCTGGCAAACAAAATCTGTAACAGAGGTTCATTACCCTGCAGCCAAGAGGTGGTATATGAATGGCAAAAGAAGAGGAAATAAGAGAGAAGTGGGTGGTCAGTGGGATTTGGTATTTTGAGGAATTTTGAGATTTCTATAATATTTAGTTTAATTTCAACTTAGAGCAAAACCATGAGACAATGAAATTCCTAATAGCTGCAATCTGGCAGATAAAGTCACTTAAGGAAACAAAAGCTTTTTGACAGGGCATGCTACTTCTCAGTGTTTGAGACTCCATGAACAGACAGAAAACTTGGTTTTCTTTTGACATAAAGGCAAAATCCCTGAATCCCTGACTTTATGGTAATCCTGGAGCTATTCTGGAAACTGGAAGTCCAAAAACTCAAGTAGAGGTTGGAGTGCCAGATCAGCTCACTGGCTCCTGTAAATTACATTGCCTCAATCAGCTATGCATAAAGGTCAGCAGCTGTAATGGCATTCAGGAGGCTGTGGAGTCCCTGTCTCTGAGGCAGCTACTAGGTTGCTAGTGGTCAAGCAGCCTGGAATTTCTCAGTTTTCCATCTCCTTGGCAGCTTGCTTTGTCAGATTATTCCAGATTGAGGAATCTTGATGCTAAGTAAGTCTGAAGGTGGAGATTAGTGTGGGCTTTGTGAACATCATGTTCACAACACCACTGCTGTGTAGGCTGTGGATAGCTCCAGTAAAACTGTCCAAAGGCCTTGGCAGTGATGAATAAATATGCAGGCAAGTAGAGAGTTTTGTTTGGTAAACCTATGTGTATTCTGTATGATGTAAAACTCAAACATCATTATCAAACAAAATTTTGTGGGGGAGGAGGCATCTCAGCAAATGGATAAATGCCAATATATTTTAGGAATTTTCTGAATCAGCTTTGGAGAGAAAAAAAAAAATGACTGGGACGTGGGCTAGAAAAACCTCCAAAAGAACATGAGTTATGAAAATGTTGGTCTGATTACAGATGCAAGATGCAAACCTATTGAAGTTACAGGTGCCCATTTAGGCATTAAAGTGCTTTTTATGAAGAGGAAAAAAGTCTATTTATACAACTGATTACTCTAGAGGTTTATCGAGGTAATCATGTTTTATCTGTATATACAGATAAGTAGACCACCCTGGGGTCTTGTAGGTGACACAAAATTATATTAGGAGCAGTACTGTTTAGTAGCTTTATCAATGAGAGAGATAGTGGGATTAAGTGCACCGCCAGCAAATTTGCAGATGACACCATACAAATGGTGTGTTTGACACACCTGAGACAAGCGTCCAGGTCCCTCTGAATGGCACCCCATCTCTTCAGAACTGGGCCCGTGTGAATCCTGTGAAGTTCACAAGGCCAAGAGCAAGATCCTGCACCTGAGTCAGGACAACCACAGGTATCAATACAAGCTGGGGGATGAAGGGATTGAGAGCAGTCCTGAGGAGAAGGACTCAGGGGGTACTAGTGAATGAAAAGCTCTATGTGAGCCAACAGTGTGCACCCGCAGCCCAGAAACCACCCATGTGCTGGGCTGCATCCAAAGCAGCATGAGCAGCAGGTCAAAGGATGTGACTGTGCCTCTCTACTCTGCTCTTGTGAGACCCCACTTGGTGTACTGCCTTCAGCTCTGCAGCTCCCAGTTCAGCAAAGACATTAACCTGCTGAAATGGGACCAGATGAAGGCACCAAAAATGATGAGAGGGATGGAGCACCTCCCATGTGAGGAAAGGCTGAGAGAGCTGGGGTTGTCCTGTCCAGAGAAGAGAAGGCTCTAAGAACTTATCAAGGTTTTTCAATACTTAAAGGGGGCTTATAAGAAAAATGGGGACATACTTTTGAACATGACACAGGTTAATGTTTTTAAGTTAAAAGAATGTAGATTTAGACTAGATATAAGGAAGAAGGTTTTTTACAATGAGGATGGTGAATCACTGGAACAGGTTGCCCGGGGGGGGTTATAGATGCCCCATCTCTGGAGACATTCAAGGTCAGGACTGGGTAGGGCTCTGAGCAATGTAGTGGAAGATGTCCTTGGTCATTGCAGAGGGGGCTGGACAAGATTTCCTTTAAAGGTCCCTTCCAACCAAATAAATTCTATGACTTTATAATTCTTTGATGGGATGGAAAATAGAACCTTGTGCTTTAGGATTTTATAAAGTCCGTGATTATAATATGCAGGTGTTTTTTAAAATATTTCTCTGTACTTTCTTTTACATAACTAGCCACCATTGACCTCAGGGTCAGAAGGATATGAAACAGTCTTCAGAAATAATCCTTTGTAGCAATGTCATCAGGTCAAATAAACATAGAGCTTAGGTAGAAAGTAACTAAACCCGTGTAATTCTTTTCCCTCAAGTTCTGATTCATTAAGAACAGCATCCCCATTCAGGCAAATATCAGTAAATTATTGGTTTGACTCAAATTAGTAGGACTTAAGTTTAAAGTTAAACACATATTTAAGAGGCTTCCTGAACTGTAGCTTCAGCTGTAATTTTGGCTATCGTTTTTTTCAGTCATGGTAACATTACTTAAAAGAGCCAGCTGTGTATCAAAACCCCAATGTGTAAGGATGTTAAAATTTCAGCAAAACATCCCCACAAACAAGTGTATATTTTGTATCTGTAAAAGGAATTGTGAAGAAATCTTTAATGTGATAACATTTACAGGTAATTTCTCCTTTTTATAATGCTCTGCTGTCATCCTTTGGCAAGGTTTAATGCTTAATGATATCTTCAAGTAATGCTCTTTTTCAACAAGGTTAGAGTAATCTAGTGAAAGAATTGAAATCATATTGTGCTTGCAAGCTAAATAGTGGGTAAAAATATTCGTAGATTAAGTGACAATAAGGGTCTAATGAACACTTAGTGAGAAATGGATTGTAGATGATCTGCAAAAAGACAGAGGCTCACTATCTTCTGCTAATGTGATGTGGGAGTTCAGGGTGCCCAAATTTGTTTGAGAATGTGCTCCTCAATAATCTCTAAACTAGTAAATAAATCTTCAATATATTCTAAATTCAGTAAGAAAGAGTAGTGCTTCAAGAGACTAGTCTTTTGAGTCTAGATGTATTTTACAATAACTTTATATTATTCTTTGTTTAAAAAGGCACAGCAAATACTAGTGTCATGCCAGTAGTTTGTCTGGTCTTTGACTGTGATTATGCATGTAGTCATGTTAAAGAACTGGTGGCAATGCAAGCATTCTGCTCTGAGAACTGTTCAATCTGCCATTAAAAAAGCACCATAGAGCAGGCAAAAAAAATTCCAACTGAGATGCTAGCTGACTTCACTTTCCCATTTGTCTTAAAACCAGCTTTCAGTCTTGACTGTTTAAGAGAAATGTAATAATAAAAAATATTCTATGGCTAAATCTGATATCATTGTACATAGATAGAAGACCCTAGTATTAATAAACAAAAATAAACCCCCCAATATTTTTTAAAGAAAAATAATGAAATATCAAGTCAAATTGCTCTGCCAAAAGTAAATAATTTCCAGATGTGGCAATCGTCAAATGCTTATGACCTTGGCAATATTTAAAGAGCAGACGTTATCACTTCAGTGCTGTTGGAACTTTAAACAACTTATATTAAAAGATCATGCTTTCTCATAAGAGCTATGTGCAAAACTAATTTGTAGATTGTGTTTTTCAGAGTTAGTTAATAAATAGCCTTAATAAAAATTCTCTTGATGCTCTTTTTCATTCCTTGAAATTTCAGATAGTATTATCATCTACCCCCTGACAGGATTCTGTCTGACAAGAGCTTGTCAAACATTGATACTACATGATACACTGCTGTGTTTATCTGTCTGGTCACTGTAGTACCAGTGACCTTCTTCATGTAATTAATGGATTCATAGCAATAAGATTCTGAGATTTATATAAATATAACAGCTTTAGAAAAAAAAGTGTTTAAAAAATGCATTACAGTTAAAAATACATTTAGAAATCAGGATATTATCTGCATTTCTGTAATTAGTGGCAGCTGATCACGTGATGCTGTAAAAAACATAGTATAAATACAGTTAGCAGAGCCTGTGTTTTGAAAAAAAATTTCAGGTAAATGTTTTTTTGAAAATAATTGTCAGAAAGGCAAATTTATTGAAGAGAAATAGTAACCTCCAAAATCCATATTAATGCTTTTAACTGAACCAATATATTATTAGTAAACTCTTGTAATGGAAAAGTTACTTCTAAAATGACATATCAGGAACTTTGAAATTGCTTTACATACCTACTGGACTGACAGTTTGTGCATTCATGCTTGAGGAGTGGCCTCTACCCCCTATTTCAGTCAATAACATCTGGAAGCAATAAGGAAAAAAAGTCTTCTCAACAGCGGGAGAGATGTGCCAATGTGACCCTAGAGTGTAAGGTACAGGCTGTCTTTCCTGTTTTGGGGACAACTGATGCTAATATTTTACAGAATGGATGAATTTGAAGTATTATCTGATTGTGACAATCAAATAAAAAATTAAACAGGATTAAAACAACTGGAAACAATAGATTTGTGCTTGAATCTCTCCTGCAAAATCTCATATGTAATCTGGCAGTTTTTACAGCTGTAAAGTGGGATTCAAAATGCGACAGGTAAATCTTTTTAACGAGACAATTGAAACTGTTTTTTAAAGTTTCTTAATGACAACATAAATGGAACATGATTGAGCATCATTATATGAATGAATTAAATTAAATAAATAAATCCATTTGAAACAGAAGGTAACTCATAAGTGCTAAATTTTTCTCTACTGCTCTAGTAAAACAAGACAAAAGCTTCCAGCCTGAATGGTACAATTTCCTTTCAGGTGAGGTTCCTGAAGACAGGAAAAAAGAAAATATAACCCCCATTTTCAAGAAGGGAAAAATGGATGACCTGGGGAATTACAGACCAGTCAGTCTCACGTCTGTGCCTGAAAAAGTCTTGGAGCAGATTCTCCTGGAAGGCATACTAAGGCACATGAAAAACAACAAGGTGCTTGGTGACAGCCAGCATGGTGTCACCAAGGGGAAATCTTTACTGACCAAATTAGTGGCCTTCTATAATGGGGCTACAGAACTGATGGACAGGGGTAGAGCAGCTAGCCTCATCTACTGGACTTGTGCATAGCTGTCCTGGGTTCAACAGTAGCAGTATTTCTTCTTCTTAGTAGCCGGTGCAGTGCTGTGTTTTTGACTTTCAACCTGGGAACAGAGCTGATAGCACCAATGTTTTTAGTTACTGCTCGAATATTTACTCTGGCCAAGGACATTCTGAGTCTCATGGTCTGCCAGGGAGGAGGGGAAGCTGAGAGGAAGCAGAGGCAGGACACCTGACCCAAACTAGTCAAAGAGGTATTCCATATCACAGCACACCATGCCCAGGATGTAACTGAGATTTACCCAGAAGCGCTAGTTCACTGCTCGGTTAGGCTGGGTATTGACAGGTAGTATCATATTCTGTCCCCTTGTTCTTTGCCTTATCATTATTATTATTGGTGGCAGCAGTAGTTGTTTGTATTATACCTTAGTTACTCGGCTGTTCTTATCTTAACCCATGGGATTCCATTTTTTTGATTCTCCCTATACCCAGAAAGTGGAGGAGTGAACAAGTGAGCTGTGTGTGTTACTGACTGCACTTAAACCACAACAAAAGTGTTTTTTATCCCACATGACATTCTTGTCTCTAAATTGGAGAGACATCAATTTGATAGGTGGAGCACTTGGTGGGTACAGAACTAGCTGGATGGCTGCACACAAAGAGTTGTGGTCAATGGCTCAATGTCCATCTGGAGACCAGTAACGAGTGGTGTCCCTCTGGGATAGGTGCTGGGACTGGTCTTGTTCAACGTCTTTGCTTGTGACATGGACAGTGGGATTGAGTGTGCCCTCAGCAAGTTTGCCGATTACACCAAGCTGTGTGGTTCGGTTGATATGCTAGAGGGAAGGAATGCCATCCAGAGGGACCTTGACACACTTGTGAGGTGGGCTGATGCCAACCTCATGAAGTTTAACCATGCCAAGTGCAAGGTCCTACACCTGGGTCAGAGAAATCACAGCACAGCTACAGGTTGTATTACAGTATTGTGTACAGTTCTGGTGTCCTCAGCATAAAAAGGATATGGAACTGTTGGAACAAGACCAGGAGAGGGCCATGAGGATGATCAGGGGACTGGAGCACCTCCCATATGAAGACAGGCTGAGAAAGTTTGGGTTGTTTAGCCTGGAGAAGAGAAGGCTACATGGAGACCTCATAGCAGCCTTCCAGTATCTGAAGGGGGCCTACAGGGATGCTGGGGATGGACACTTCATTACAGACTGTAGTGACAGGGCAAGGGGTAACAGGTTAAAATTTAAACACAGGAAGTTTAGATTGGATATAAGGAGGAAGTTCTTTACTTAAGCATGGTGAAGCACTGGAATGGGTTCCCCTCGGAAGTTGTGAATGCTCCATCCTGGCGGTGTTCAAGGCCAGGCTGGACAGCACCTTTGGTGACATGGTTTAGTGTGAGGTGTCCCGGCCCATGTCAGAGCGTTTGGAACTTGGTGATCTTAAGTTCCTTTCTAGCCTTAACTATTCTATGTTTGATTCTATGATTTCAAGGAAAAAGAAGAAATTATTTGAAAATCCAGCCATTTTTATAACCTATATTGTTTTTTGGGTTTGTGGTTTTTTTTTTTAATGTGTGCTGCTTTATCTGGTTTTTGAGTTGTAGCCTTTAAGGAGAGCAGAAAATCATCTAGGGTACACTCTGCATTTGCAACTGTATTAACATGAAATGGATACAGATTCACTGAAGAGCTAATTGAAGTACAACAGATACAAGGGCAAAAGCAGCAGTAATTTCTGGATTTTGTTTTTGTTATTATTCAGACACCATCTTTTCCAGTATCTTCAACCATTCTTTACACTGAAAATTTGTAGGAATTGTGAACCTGTGTTTAAATATCTGATTCTGCAGTGGTACTCAGCCAGTTATACAGGAGTTTGTCTTGCTGCTGCTTCTGTGCATGAGCCTAGGATCAGTGGTGTGCACCAAACGGACTGTGTGTGTAGCCAGGCTGTTCCTCTTGTTCTTAGAATTATAGAATCATCAAATAGTTAGGGTTGGAAAAGACCTTAAGGTCACCTAGGTCTAACCCCCTGATATGGATAAGGACTCCTCTTGCTAGACCTGTCACCCAAATCTCTATCCAACTTGGCCTTGAAAACTGCCAGGGATGGGGCATTTACCACTTCTTCGGGCAGCCCGTTCCAGTACCTCATCACCCTAACAGTTAAGAACTTCTTCCTTATATCTAACTTGAACTTCCAGTGTTTAAGTTTAAACCCATTACCCCTTATCCTATCACTACAGTCATTGATGAAGTGCTCCTCTCTGGTATCCTTGTAGGCAGCCTTCAGATACTGGAAGGCTGCCATGAGGTTTCCATGCAGCTTCTCTTCTCCAGGCTGAAAAGCCACAATCTTGTCAACCTAAGGAGGTGTTCTTTCCTACATGCCTGCTCTTTTGTGGGTAGGAGCAGACATCCTATTAATTGACTATATTCACAGGAGCCAGACAAACTAGCTTCTCCTATTATCTCCCCTGCTGTACCTGTTAACAGGCTGAGTTTTCTAAGAATTGCTGTCGACTTGGTGAAACTGGGGTCTGAGGATGAAGAGAAGGATGGGGACATATACACTCTTTGAATCATGCCGGCATTTGTCAGATGGCAGTATGTTTATTCTGTGGGCATGACAGATTTGAAAAGCAGGAAGTTTACTTCAGTTGCTACATAGTATTGATAGATGAAATATGCATTTGAAAAAGCTGAGTGGTTCTTTATATTAAGTGATGTATATGTGAGGCAGAGACTACAGCAGGTAGCTGAACCTAGGTTAATTAAAACATGGTACCTGTGTTCTGAGATACATTAGCCATGGAGAGGAAAGGAGGATGTGAGGATGTAAGGACTAGGGAACACGCAGATAAGGCCTTCTGAGTAATTTGTTGTATGCACGTACTAATAAGAGCACTAGACTATTAATAATAGTGGCAGAATGAAAGCATGTTAGATGAGATAATGAAGCAGATAGATAGTGCATGGTGGATGCATAACTGAAAACTGATACCTGCTAAAATTAAACATGATACCAAATGCATATAAAGAAAAATGGATTTAAGTGTGATATGGTTTAAACAGTAACAGCATTAGTGACTGCACATGTATGTGGCCCTTGATTTTCAGTGGATGAGTATTCTTGTTTACCATTCTCCCTTATGAAAATATCTGAGTTATTAATCTAAGCGTGGATTGAAGTTTGGAGCTAAGCACATTTGGGTAAATCAAGTCTCTTAGAAGTTTAGAATCAGAAATATATTCTGGAGTACTCAAAAGCAGCTGACTGATGAACAAACATTCACACACTGGCCTGCTAGTAGCTCTGGAAGCAGCAGGCAGTGTATTTTTGTCATTACAGTTAAGAGCTATTTGAATGAAATGAGGGATTCCTCTTTGGTGAGGGACTGACCCTTGCTGAGGCAAACGTGTCTGCAAAGAGCAGTGAGACCCACTGGTGGCTGAGGCATGCACAATTATTTTGAAATAAAAAAATGACAAACTGAAGTGACTGAAAAGGAAATTTTTATGTGCTGATGTTCTAATTTACAGGATCAAATTGTAAAGGATCTAGCATTCAACAGATCTAGATGCCTTTCCATCCATCAAAACAGGGGGAAAAAAGAAAGAAGATTGAAGGGTCAGAGTTTCTGGAAAGAAAGAAAGAAAGGAAGTGCACTTTGCTATAAACTGTTAATCCTATATATAATTAAAAAAAACCTACTGAAAAACATGTTAAAATAATAGATTTGAGAGAAAACAACACTTTCGTACAAATACAAGAAAAATATAACTTTTCAGAATTCAAAAGTATTCTGTAGTGAGATAACAATGAGGTGTCTAAAATGTGTGGCTAGATATATAGATGTGAAATTTCAAATGCACAGGAAATAGTAGTCATGTGATTTAAATAGCTGAATCTAGCAAAATAAACAAACAAGCAAACAGAAAAAAAAATCTGCCTTAAAATTAACCAGCAGCAAAGAAAATCTCAAAATAGATTTTAATATTCTACTGTTGTCTCTTCATCACAGAAACCCTTTATGAGATTACCTTACCTGAGGAACATATCAGAATAATTATTTTTGTGGGCACCACTAATTTAATGTCAACAGAATCTAATTAAATTCACTTCAGTGAAAAAGAAATTAAAAGTATATGGGTAATCTCTAATGTAATTTTTAGATTGTGTAAGGTAGGGGATAAAAGAAAAAGATGCTGTAATGGTTGCAAATTTTGTTGCAGTTATAAAAAAAAGTAACCAGGTTTTAATTTCACAGAGAAAATAATTTATAAAATCCTCTTTAAAATGTCTTGTAAAAGTCAAATTGAAAATAACCACAGCAATAAGGATGTTTTTTTTTCCATTCTGTTTCATCTGGCCTGCCACCCCCAGGCCCAAGAAGAGAAACAAATAAAATGCTTACTTAGTTTTTTTCTGTAAAGTAGTACGAAAGAAATCTGAAGTGATCAGGCACTTTCAGGTATGACAGAATAATATTTAAACTGCTGTTTTTAAAGGACTGACAACTGTTTCCTGAAGATTTTTTCCCAGCTTGGTTAAATATCTTCTACATAAGAACATAACAAATTATTGAATCTTTTTGACTTTTTTTTCCCTGTTTTTAAGTCCTTATACTAGTAGTATATTCAAAACAAATTTAGATTAACAGTGCATTCTCCAAGAGAAAAAAAAAAAAGAAGAATTTTTTTGCATTCTTAGGTTGATTTGCAGAGTTAATACCAATGACAAGCACCTTTAAGAGACTAGCCTAAAAGAGACACCCCACACTATGTGTCCCTTCCAGGAATAGACAAATTCCAATATGTTGCATAGCTGGAAAAAAAAAAAAAGAACAAATACAAATTTTAAATGCAGTGTGAAATACTATTTGTTGCATAGTATTGGTTGAAAAAAATTATTTTAAAATTATGAAGGGTGTTACTGAATGACTAAGGTAGTAATATAGCTGCTTTGGTTTAAGCAAGTGTTTGCAAAGTGGATAGTATCAGGTAAATAAAGTCAGGCTTGAAGAAATTTGGTTTACCCACCATAAGCACAATGAAGGTGAGGCAATAACATGGCCATAAAAATATTTTTGAAGCTCGTTGTATGAAATATGGTGAATATATTTGTCGTGGTTTAAACCAAGTCCCCCAACTCCCGGAGAGTTAGGAAGGAGAATCCAAAGAATGTAGCCCCCACGGATTGAGATAAGAACGGTTTAATAGCTAAGGCATAACACAAAACCCCTACTGCCATTTACTACTACAAATAATAATGATACAGCAAACAGCAAGTGAAAAGAATACAACAGCCCACCAGCCACCGACCCATAACTCACTCCACCCTGCCTGGCCGAGCACCATGTGTTCCCTCCTCCATTTTCCTCTCGAACTCCCCCCTCCAGCTTTCTCTCTCCCAGTATCCATCCTGGACATCACGTGCTATGGTATGGAATACCTCATTGACTAGCCTGGGTCAGGTGCCCTGTCTCTCCTTCCTCCCGGATTCCCCTTCTCCACCTGGCTGGAAAAAACCTTGAACAAAAAACACTCTCAAAACATGCTCAAACCATGACATTATTAAAAAAAAAAGAAAAAAGAGAGCCTATTAAATTAATATAAAATGTAGGAAGTTTATATAAAACTAACCCAAGGGTTAGAAAAATTACCTCAGAAAGTTTAGAATGTCTGTCACTGATTTTTTTTTATATTTAAAGTATGTTATTCCCTTTACCTAATGAACTATGGAAAAATTCCAGAAATAAAATTTGGAAATTGTTGTGTGAAACCAACTCTGTTGTAGCAAGAATCACAATTAAAAGAATCTCTCTACATATTGTCAACATGTGTGTTTAAAAATTCTTTTGGAGAACCAGACATATCTATAATTTGAAACAATCAGCAGAAGATTTGGTGTGTTGATACTGATGTAAAGAGAAAGAATTGGCAAAGCAAAACTGAGGGGTATAGATCTGGCAGCAAAAGAATTGAGAGAATTCTCTAATTTTTAAACTGCATGTCTTGGGTCTAGATTTGGACTTACGTGATTATTTCGTAGAAAACTGAAGGATCTTAAAAAAAAGTGTAGACACTGCATGAAGATTAAAAACAAAACACAAAACAAAAAAAATATATTACTGTTACAGTGAACTCACAAAATGAAAGATGAAGGTTTGTGATATGAAGATAAGGCATTATTACAATACGCTGGAGGGGAATCGTACTGAGAGAATAAAAGCTCACCCCATACATGTATGTGTGCTATATGCTATGTGGACAGAGCAGGCAATCATACATGCAAATTAATCATCTACCTACAGATCATAAAATGGAACTTTCTGAATTGCCTTAATAATGTCCTGAAATGCTGTCTGCCTCAGGCATCTGTGACTGGGCTGAATCTTCCTGATTCTGGTGATACCTCTGGGCATCAGAGGATCTTGAAATAGCTGATAAGGAAATTGGTAGAGACAAATGCTGTGCAGAGAAGAAACTTTGAATTACCTTTTCAGGCTTGAAGAACAGAAAGCCTATCTCACCTGTCATCTTACATGACATAATGGATTTTGTGTTTTGAGTTCATGGTACAGAAGGGAAAGAGCCACATTGCGTGAAAGGTTAGCTGCTTGTAACTGATTAAAATAATTTCTATACCTTTTAGATTAGAGAATTAGTTGAGCCTAAGGTAAGCTAACTCTTGCTAATCAAAACACGAGATGTGTCAGCCAAAGAGAGAATTCTGTACTATGAGATGCATACATTGGGAAATGTGTACATTGGACATTCACAAAAAGGGTTTGGTGATATGTATTGAGCACCTGACTTCAACAGTGATAGTGACTGTGTCTTTTTTGTGTAAATGAAATTAGACCAATTAAAAAACATGTGGCAGAAGTATGATAGAGGGGTGATAATCAGTTGAATAATAATTTGTATGTTATAAGAAAGAGTGACATGTATGAAAGGAACTTGTTTACTGGTCTATGGCTGCTGTACAAGCTGTTGTTATATCACTGTTGCTTTTTACCCTGCAACAGTATACAGAATACAGAGTAATTGTGGATAAACAAAGATAAATTTGTTTATTTGTTTGAACTGTCCGTAGATAGATTTCCATGGATTTGAAGTGTGTCAAAGGTGATTTGATATAAGTTCAAGCAACCTTGACAATCATAGCTTGTCACAGCCCAAAACGAAGTCCTGTAGCTACTGTGGTTGGATAAAAAACTGTAAATGAAATAAAAAGTCTCACACTACATGTTTCAAGTCACAGAGAAAAAGTTATCCTCTTTTAAATAACCATGGAGCTTTACTAGTACAATATAGTTTTAGCCTTGTTGAAAAAAAACACTGTTCTCATGCAAATCAGTTGCCATTAGAAAATCACGTAAGTGACTATCCTGAAGAGATGTTGTCAGGAATCCTTTTGTCTTTTGAGTTTTATCTGTGAGTAGTGATTAGTCTTCAAACATTAATGAAAATATAAAATTATAATGAAGAAGAATTGCTCCCACTCATTACTACAAACTAAGAATTTTTGCAAAATGGAGATACTTCTAGATACAACACAATATGTCCTGAAGAGCTCAAAACTCTGTAAATATGAAGCAAAAATGGTATGGAAAAGAAATGTAATGTAAAAAAAAGTGACATAGATGTTGCCAATTCTGTGAAAAGATAAATAGGTATGCTCTGTCAAGTATGTTATTGGAAGCTCAGGTTTCTGATGCTTGTAAATCCTTTTCTGAGGTGCCAGGACCTCTCTAGGTATTGTATGAAGATCTAGGTACTTAGAGTGGAATTGTGCTGAGACTGTGTACTTTTGCTGATGAAACTTTATGTGGTTCCAGGTGTGAGCTGAACTACACCAAAAGCCTGAGCATACTAGCAGATACTGACATGCTCAGAAAATACTAGTTATGTAGGTACTTTAGCCTAAAATTTTCAATGTAGCCAGCCAGTAAAAATTGGCCTAAAATTATTAATATGAAAACATCTTTTTTCTTGATTTCACTTTTTTTGTTGTTTTTTTTTTCTTTTTGTGTCCACCTCTTTCCTACAATTCCATCTTCAGAAGAAGAAGAGTAAATACGTTACCTTCACAATTTTCTGGTGAAGTGATAATATCTATTTGAGTTTGCATGTTATACCATGTGCAAACCACTTTGCATATGTGGAAAGTACAAGGTAAATGTGAAAAAATATTAATCAAACAAGTTTTGCCTAAATCTCTTTACATTTTCTTTTATAGAAGTTCCTTTGATGCTATCTTTCAAATAACAAAGGACTTAAAATGTTTGCATTTCTGAAGTGTTCTTTTGTCCTCTGTTTTTATTTACTTTCAGAGCATCAAGCACACTACAAATCTGCTGTGGTGAACGATGCTTATTTAACTACTGTGAATGATACCAAAGACAAAATTTAATTCACCTTTTACTTGAACTTTGCAAAAAAATAAATTAGAGAGCAACAGAGAAGCTTTTCAAAGCATTTTTTAAATCAATTAAAAAAACTTGTTTTGAAAGAAAATCTCATATATGACTGGCATTTACTTTTTGCACTCCACATTTTCTATAGTTTACTCTTTATGGTCTTCCATTTTTCTCCCTGCAGCTTCAGTAATCACATTGGTTCAATCATCCTCACTTTTCTGTTAAGTTGTTTAATCAGCAGGATAAAAATCAGTTATTTTTGAAGTTTCCTTATACCTTGCATCGTTTGTTGAAGCCCGCTTCAGCCAGCAAAAGATTATTATAGAAAGTGCTAGCATTGACAGTCCAGCTTTCCAAAAAATATGCGAGGGAAATTTGAAAAATTAGATGCTAAGAGGTTTAACTAGAGTCCAAATCATCTGCAGCTAACCAGCCTAAATGCATAGAAAGCCATGTTGTCATGGTCAAAAAAAAAAAAGTCACAGTACAGTCATAGAACATTGTTAAAATTAAACTTTTTGTTAAAATAAAATTTATTTGTCAGGCAGTGTATGCAATACTTGTGTTTCTACATCACGTCCTGCTTTGGATATTTTTTTTTTAAAAAAAGGGATGTGGCCTAATTTTATAAGAATTTCTGCTTGTCATTTTCCAGAATTATTCACAGACTCTAAGTTACATTCACAACAAGTAGCTATGTATGTATTTTTCTTAGGAATCTTAATAAATAATTAGGAATTTCATATGCTTTTCCCAGAAAGCCCCTAAATATTATGACTTTCTTCTGTTTCTAAATAAAACCATAGGGAGACTGGGTATCTGTACTAGATGATAAAAAATGGAGACAAGTTGAAATGTATCATAAATGCATTACTTGCCTCCATTTTTTCATTATAATTTGCAAAACAAAATGGAAATTTCTCAGTGAACAGAGAAAACCATTCATGGTTTAGTGAAGAACAATGAAAACTAGTTCTAAAAAGATTAATCTCTTTAAGTGTGAAAAGCTGTAAGTACATTACCCATCCCCTATCATGAAAAATTCTGGCAGCTGTGGTTCTGGTTGTAGCCATAAAATAAAATTTCAGATGCTGAAGGTAAGTCTTTATACATGGGCTATTTCTTTTATGCACCTTCAGAGCTCAGCATAATGTTTTGTGAATGAGAAAAGGAGGAGATATGTATTCTGATTTCCTATGGTATTGTTATTTTCATCCATTCACAGTCAGGTACTATAAATGAGACAATAATTAGATAGGCAGGTGTTCTAAATGTTCAAAGAGAGGCTATAAGCCTTTTTATTGGCAACATTTTTAGTATTGCTTTTCTGCTTTTGTTGATACCTATTGGTTGTTTAGAACCTGTGCTGCTCTTCATTCAAATTCCATGCTAAAACTCACCACTTCATAAGAATAATACATTTTACAGTGGTAGCTAGGTAACTGATTTTTTATAATTTATTATCAAATATTATTTTAAAAGGGAATTTATATTCCAAAATATTTCCAAAGATGTGCTAGTAAAAAAAAAATAGATCTAAGTTATTCTAATGTTCCTTGGTAACATTAGTTCCTTCAGTTCAGTCCTGATTGAAAATACATATCTGAAGTTCTGTAAGAGAATCTTAATAGCTCTCTTGGGGCATTACACTCAGTGAAACATGGTGGGGCACGCATTTTTTGCATTGATTTTTATACACGTATATTGCACAGAGATGCCAGCTTTGCGACATTAAGATATGAAGAATAAGAATATGCAAAAGTACAATTCATTGTTAAGTAGTTGTTAAAATGGGCTAAATTATCTTCAAGTAACTGGCTGTCAGTAATGTGGCATGATTTAATGTGATTTCTTCAGAACTATTCTTCTCTGTGTGACAGAAGTTTCCAAGGAAGGTCAACGATATCTGTAAGAGATTATGATAGCTGAATTATGGATTCAAACAGGTCTGCCTTTTGCATAACCAGGGAAAATTAAATAGCTTTTGATTTATAGCCATTTTATTCTAATATACATTTCTCCATTATAGTTCATCTGAAATTAGGCAACCCAGGTGTATATCTACTCCACATCTTCCTTGATTTATCCAGTGAACAATATATTTTAAATAGAATGGCACTACTGCTCAGACGAAATATGAGATGGCTCTAGTATTACAGAACTAGCATAAAGGGTCATAATAACCATGACCAATGAACAAAGTGTGGACTGCAAGACAAGGTTTGAGATGTGACTTTTAAATTTCATTTGAAAATCCACCAAATACCATCTATTGAAATGTCTTGCTTGAAATCAAGGTCTTATTTAGTTGGTATTTATTTTAGAATAGATTAAGCCTGTAGTGTACACATTACTTAATGGCAAGACATCACTGCTGTTGTGCGAGCTGGATCTGGAAAGACAACCTCTTTGTTTTGTTTGGTTTTGTTTACTGGGCTGCTACTGGTGAGAAGATACCATGGATTTTTTGTTTTATTTTTCATTTTGCTAGGCAGTTTGGATTATAAAACTTCTCATTTAACATTCTTCTTATGGCTGGCTATTATAGAGATATCAGTTGATATGATCCTCATGTGGTTTGAATTTTTTTTTAATTAAGTATTTCCTAATTTTACTAATTTTTCTTTCTATATGTCTGGCTGTTATACAGAGCTTGTCAGATGTGATCCTGCTGTAGTCTGTCTTCTTAAAATGTTAGGACCAGATTTCCTATGTTTCCATGTGCTTCTCTAACACTGTTAGACATTTGTAGCCAGCAAATACAGCAGACCAAACTTTCTTTTGCATCATTGTCCTTGCTCTAGGATTCAGTTGATAGAAACTGCTGGTTGGGCACCCTAGCTTTGTAAAGTAGGCATGGTCTACCTGTGAAAGGCAGAAAATAAAAATAAATATATGCTTATCCAAAGATTTTTTTTCTTCCTAAATGGGAGAGCAGAGGATGACGGAGATAGACTGGTCTAGCACCACTGGAACTTTACAAACCTCCAAAATCTTTATGTTTCAGTCTTAAAGGTGATAGGCAGTGGCAACAGGGTGCAAACATGGTAGCTTTGTACCTTGTACAAACATCATGACATGTAAAAAGCTAGAATTAGTTATTTTTGTTTGTTGTTTTGGGATATTTTTTTTGTGTGTGGTTTTCTGTTTGTTTGTTTTGTTTTTGTGTTTGCTTTTTAAACTTACACATGATAATATTAATATTACCTCATTTTTTAACCAACACTTAAGGGTATCACATTGACTTGCCTCATGCATACGAGTCTTGATATTTTTTCTGAGTAACTTATTTTAAGAACCTTAGCAGATATTATCTTTCCAGTATCTTTAGGGAGTGGATTGGAGATCTTGGTGATAATGCTGAGTCTGAAATTCTTTTATTTCAAGAAAAACAAATGTGACCCTTATTTGTGGAAAAAATCATTTTTAGGCAGCATGTAGTGGTACTAACTGGAGGTCTATTTACATCTAGGCTTTAGTGAGTCACCTGAGCAGATACAGGTATACACTATTCTGTATTGTGCCATGCTGTACTGGACACATTACTTAGCCGTGATGTCTGCACTATGTTGCACACATCTATTGGTGTGAGATAAGCTTAGCTCACTAATCACAATGGAAGACTCTGCAGGCAGAACCCACTTGTCCCTGCTGGTGATACTAGTGGCGTATTTTTATCATTAAGTTAAAAAAAGTGTTTTTATATAAACATGCTTTCTTCCAGTAGTAGAAAAAAAATAATAGTGTTTCTTACTTCTAAGAAAATTCTATTAAAAAAATCAAATATGATGATGTCAAACCTCACCAGGAATAGCAAATCTGTGCAACATGCTGTGTCCTTACCACAGTCCATCCAATGCTGTAACATCTCAGGGTTCCCAACATCAGAAGAGATGTAAATGTTTATAACATGCTATCATTTTTTCTTGGAGATTAATAAAATCTTTCTTGACAGTGCCTTTCTTGCTGGGATTCAGAAAGACTGAAAATTTGCAGGTGCAAAATAAAATTCTTCTTGGAAAGTGGATTTTCTTTGTGCTTCTCTCTTCCATAAAAAAGTAAAAGGTATGACTTGTTGAGGGGGGTGGCTTGAGAAAGGACGCCTGTAACACCAGAGCGGAGCCAGGGCAGATCAGCGTCCATAAGCCTCACCACAGAGCGATAAGAGCCACTGAGGAGGGAGCCTCAAGTCCTCGACAGGACTTGCAAAGAGCTCAGCTACCACGAGGAAGTGACTCACGGGGGGTGGAGACAGGAGGAGTGGCACCAACTGTGAGCGGTTAAAAACAGAGTGGGTTGAGGCAGTTTGTGCGGCAGTTCGCGTGGGCAGGCGAGCGGGATGGTGAGCACTCACCGTATGACCAGGGTCCGGTCTGGGAGCTCTGCCCTGGCCGCCCCGGTGGTGGCCAGCGTAGGCACCCAGACAGAGCCGGTAAGTGGGGAGGTTGCGCTGCAGAGCTTGGAGTGTAGAGAGTGCCTGCACTGGTCTTGTGAGGGAAAGGTGCAGAATGGGCAGGGCTGTGCTCGCTGCTCCTTGATGGAGGTCCGCCTCCAGCAGGTGGCAGAGCTATGGGATGATGTCAGTAAGCTTCAACATGTCAGGGAAGCTGAGGGGAAGCAGGACTGCTTGCTCCAGGCCCAAACAGCACCGGGGCCTCAAGATTCCCCTCTAACTCATGGAGGAAAGAAGGGGGCTGTTGATCAGGGAAGCTGGGAATTAGTAACAAAAAAAAAAAAAAAAAGAAACAACCAAAGGAGGAAGAGAGCAATTAAAAGCAAGGGGCTTCCTCCTAAATCTGCTGTACCCACCCAGAACCGCTTTGCTGTCCTGCAGGGGGCTGATGAGGAAATGCACTTGCATCAGAAACAGTCAGCTGGTGCACTGGTACAGAAGATCTCTACTGGTGACGCCAGGAAAAAGCGGCGGGTTGTAGTAGTAGGGGACTCTGCCTTGAAAGGGACAGAAGCACTCATCTGTCGGCCTGACCCGGTCGCAAGGGAGGTGTGTTGCCTACCTGGGGCACGGATCAGGGATGTTGCGGAGAGGCTGCCTGCTCTAGTAGTTCCCACAGACTATTACCCGCTTCTAGTGATACATGGGGGTGCTAGGGATATAGATAGTAGTAGCCTGAGGAGTATAAAGAAGGACTACAGAGCTCTGGGAGAGGTGGTCAGGGGTTCTGGAGCTCAGATATTCTTTTCAACAATTCTCCAAGACACAGGGGAGGACCTTCCAAAGGCAAGGAGGACTGGACAAGTTAATAAATGGTTAAAAGGGTGGTGTCACAGTCAAGGGTTTGGGTGTCTTGGACATGGGGGCCACATTTATAGGCCAGGTCTACTGGCGTCTGGTGGAACTGCTCTGATAAAGAAAGGGAAGAGTGGCTTTGCTGAGAGGCTTGCCAGACTTGTCAAGGATGCTTTAAACTAGTTGTGTTGGGGGATGGGATCATCATTCCATCCCAACACACCCAGTCAGTTGCCAGCACCTATAATAAATACTCTGAGCAATGTAGTAATATTCTAGCTGCTCCAGCCACTGAGGCAGTTTCATGTGGAGCTAGGATCAGATGTCTCTATACAAATGCCCGTAGCATGGGGAATAAACAAGAGGAATTAGAGATGTGGGCACATCTAGGGGCATCACCGAAACATGGTGGGATTGCTCCTTTGACTGGAGTGTTGGAATGGAGGGTTATAGGCTTTTTAGAAAAGACAGGCCCGGTAGGAGGGGAGGGGGAGTTTCCCTTTATGTTAGGGGTAGGCTGGAGAGTATGGAACTCTGTCTGGGGACAGGTGATCAGTTAACAGAAAGTTTGTGGGTCAGGGTTAAGGGGAAATCGGTGATGGGACACTTTACTGTGGGGATATGTTACAGACCGCCTGATCAAGAGGAACCTGTGGATGAAGAACTCTACAGACAAATAGAAAAAGCCTCACACTCACAGGCCCTTGTTCTCATGGGGGACTTCAACCACCCTGACATCTGTTGGGGCAATGGTACGGCCCGGCACAAGCAATCCAGGAGGTTTCTCGATTGTGCGGAAGACAACTTCCTTCTGCAAGCAATAAAGGAGCCGACGAGGAGAGGTGCCCTGCTTGACCTCGTGCTCACCAACAGGGAAGGGCCTGTTGGAAATGTGACTCTCCAGGGAAGTCTTGGATGCAGTGACCACGAGATGGTGGAATACGAGGTCCTCAGGAGAGTGAGAAGAGCATGCAGTAAGCTCACTGCCCTGGACTTCAAGAGAGCAGACTTTGGGCTCTTCAGGAACCTGCTTAGCAAGGTTTCATGGGATATAGCCCTAGAGGGCAAGGGGGACGCAAGACTCTTGGTTAATATTCAAGGATCACCTGCTACAAGCTCAGGAGTGTTGCCTCCTGACTAGAAGGAAGTGCAGCAGGAGGGCCAGGAGACCTCCATGGATGGATAAGGAGCTGCTGAGAAAAATTCACAGGAAAAAAGAGGCGTATTAAAGGTGGAAGCAAGGACAGGCATCAAGGGATGAATACAGGGATGTTGTCCGGGTAGTTAGGGACCAAGTTAGGAAAGCTAAAGCCCAGTTAGAGCTAAACTTGGCAAGGGATGTTAAAGATAATAGGAAGGGATTTTATAGGTATGTAGCGGCTAAAAAACAGACTAAGGACAATGTAGGCCCCCTCCGGAAACTTTCGGGAGAACTGGCTACACAGGACTTGGAGAAGGCTGAGGTTCTGAATGGCTTCTTTGCTTCCATCTTCACTGGCAAAGGCTCTGACCGCACCACCCAAGTCTTGGAAGGCGCACGCAGGGACTGTAAAAACCTAGACCTTGGGCCCACTGTGCATGAGGATCTGGTTTGAGACCATCTTAAGAACCTGAATGTACACAAGTCCATGGGACCTGATGAAATCCATCTGCGGGTCCTGAAGGAGCTGTCGAATGAAGTTGCAAAGCCACTGGCCATCATATTTGAAAAATCATGGCAGTCAGGTGAAGTTCCTGAGGACTAGAAAAAGGGAAATATAAGCCCCATTTTCAAGAAGGGGAAAATGGATGACCCGGGGAATTACAGAGCAGTCAGTCTCACCTCTGTGCCTGGCAAAATCTGGGAGCAGATTCTTCTGGAAGGCATGCTAGAGCACATGAGAAACAACAAGGTGCTTGGTGACAGCCAGCATGGCTTTACTAGGGGAAAATCCTGCCTGACCAATTTGGTGGCCTTCTATGACGGGGCTACATAAGTGATGGACAGGGGTGGAGCAGTTGACATCATCTACCTGGACTTGTGCAAAGCATTCGACACTGTCCCACATGACATCCTTGTCTCTAAATTGGAGTGTCATCAAATTCATAGGTGGACCACTTGGTGGATAAAGAACTGGCTGGATGGTCGCACTGAAAGAGTTGTGGTCAATGGTTCAATGTCTGGCTGGAGACCAGTAACGAGTGGTGTCCCTTAGGGATTGGTGTTGGGACCAGTCTTGTTTAATATTTTTGTCGCTGACATGGACAATGGAATTGAGTGTTCCCTCAGCAAGTTTGCTGATGACACCAAGCTGTGTGGTTCTGTTGATACGCTAGAGGGAAGGAATGCCATCCAGAGGGACCATGAGACACTTGTGAGATGCTCTGACGCCAACCTCATGAAGTTTAACCATGCCAAGTGCAAGGTCCTACACCTGGGTGGGAGCAATCCCAGGCACAGCCACAGCTTGGGCAAAAAGGAAATTCATGGTAGTCCTGCTGAGAAGGACTTGGGGGTGTTAGTCAATGAGAAAATGAACATGAACCAGCTTCAGTATGCACTCACAGCCCAGAAAGCCAACCAGATCCTGGGCTGCATCAAGAGGTGTTGAGGGAAAGACGGCGGAGGGAAAACTGCATCCCCATGTAAGGTCGGCAGAGTTCCGTTTACTGATAAGCATACACATGTTTTTATAACATACTTAATTAGCTCATACATATTGCAAAAGCTGAGCTCATGATTGGTTAAGCACAGGTGTGAGAACTTGACCTCGTACGCTTGCCAACAGTTCACAGTTCCCAGCACTCCGTGAATCCCCAGCTTCTTTTTATCCTGCTTACTGAACATTTTCTCTCTGCTGATCTTGCTAGTAGCATTCTTCCAAGGTCACCATGTACTCAATTCCGCGCTCTGCTAGCCACTGCTGAATATGTGTCTCCACATTTCCCCCGTTTTCTTGTGGTACAGCAACCCCTGCTATTTTCGTTATTTGCTTGGTAATACATGTCATAACAATTTTAAAGCCAACAATCATAATAATGATAACAAATAACAAGCGTAACCCTTCTTTAAGCAGTCTTTGTAGCCATCCTGAGATTCCCAACCCTCGTAAAAGAGCAGAAATATCCCATCCATTTTGTTCCTTTAAATCATTTAGATGGTTTCTCAATTCATTAATGCGAGCATATATAGATTGAGAGTGATTGCTTAATTCCATACAGCACATACCTTCAAATTCTTCACACCCATGGCCCTGTGCTAAAAGCAAAAAATCTATGGCAGCTCTATTTTGTAATACAGCATGTTGTGTGCTAACTGAATCTTGAGATAATAAATCTAAAACTTCTGAAGTTCGATTGATTTCATTTTTTGTCCAACAAGCCGTCTGTTTTGCTAAATATAATGCTTTTCGAGCTGCGGCTCCCGGAAGGTGTACCGCAGTTGCAACACTTCGAAATTCTGACCAAAAAACAGAGTCGCCTATGCCCTCACATTCCAGGTCATGTAAATCACGCTTGTTTCTTTTACGAGCCCAATTTTGTAGCAGACTTATATTGGGGTGAAATAATACCAATTTCCCTAGATAACATGGTCCTCCCTGTAAATTGCTGGGCACTCCGTTCCAAGCTCTGTCTCCACAAATCAAAAATATCCCTGGTGGCAGAGCATGTGGTCGGGTAATGTTGGTGGCATTACAATTTGAGTATAATGCTTGATTAACATCGTTCAAGGTTAAAAAAGAATTTAAAGTATGGGGTGTGTTCCATTGATTGTCATTTCTTAGTATAAAACTGAACCATCCACCTCCCTGTGTACTATTGGTGGTGTTTAAGCTGCCAAAAAGTTCTAATTCCTGTGGTTCCCCATACAATGTTTTGTTCAGATTTAACACTATTTGACATTGCCAGCCACCGTCTTGTTTTGCAGCCGTGTTAGCAGCTGGAGGTAAAAAGGCCTTCACCGTGGTGAAATTGAAAACAGATACATTACTTACAAACGCTTTAAACTCATTGGGCTCCCATGTGGGGGTCCCTATCAGACAAGTGCGGAATGGAGAAGTGACAGACCCTAAGGCTAAACAGATAGATGATTGTCTGGTTATATTAGCTATCGTTACCCAAATGTTTTCCCTGGGGGGCTTCAGAAACAACGGATTCGACATCATCCCCGTCATGAGTGTCATCGTCATTCCGATTTTGAACACTGTCACTTTTAGGCGTTGTGGCATGGCTAATCTTGACCCACTTGGCCGGAATCCACCTTGGTCCTGTGGGGGTAGAGACAGCAACATAACCTCGGCCCCAATATAATACTGGAACTGGTCCCTCCCACAATCCTGTTTTGGGATTCTTATATTGAACTAAAGGTTGTTCAACCTGCTTCTCTTTAGGTTCTTGATGAAAATGTGTAACAGCTGGAGGGGTCATTGCATCCCCAGATACACACAAATGGTTCATAACAAACAGAGTTCGTGCTAATTTCTCATAAACATCCTCAACATCCCGTTTCCTGACATAACTTTTCAATATTTGATGCGCTCTTTCTACAATAGCCTGTCCTGTTGGAGAGTGAGGTATACCTGTAACATGCTTCACTCCCCACTGTTTCAAAAATCTCTGCACCTTCATTCCTACATACGCTGGTCCATTATCCGACTTAATCTGTTGCGGTACTCCCATAACAGCAAAAGCACTCGTCAAGTGTCTAATCACATGCAAAGCCCGTTCTCCAGTTTGTGCAGTTGCCCAAAGAAACTTGCTATAAGTATCTATGGTAACATGCACGTATTTCAGTCTCCCAAATTCTGAAATATGTGTAACATCCATCTGCCAGATTTGGTTTGAGGCTAACCCTCTAGGATTAACTCCTATTCCTAGGCCTACTCCATTATTATGCAGACTACATCGTGGACATGCACGGACAATATTTTCTTCTTCTGTTCTAGAGATGCCAAATTCATATTTTAACCCTTTTGCATTCTGATGGAACAATTCATGTGCTAGTCTTGCTTCCTGAAAGGGGTCTTTTGGTGTCAATGCAGGTAGAGAAACAAGATTATCTGCTTTTCGATTTCCATAACCTAGTCCCCCTATGTTTTGATGACTTCTGATGTGCATAATAAAATAGTCAGCCGTCCTGTTTTGAACTGTTGATCGCAATTGTAAAAACAACATTCCCAACTTTTCATTCTTAACTTCCTTCACGCATGCATTTTCAATTCTCTGTACCACTCCTACTACATACAATGAGTCAGTAGCAATATTAACAGCCTGAACAAATTCACTTAATACCCAGACAACGGCCCTTAGTTCCAATGTTTGAAGAGTGTCCCCAAGATCTGCTGGTAATATTTTATGGTGCCATTCACCATCTTGCTGCCATGTAGCAGCTGCTCGCATAGATTTCTTTCCAGCATCTGTGTATACAGTCGTCGCACCCACAATGGGGGTCTTTTGCAGCCGTGGACGCTCAACCCATTATTGACGTCCCATCCAACTTTCAACTGTCAATGGAAGAGGCCGAATTATCAGGTTAGAGCCAGCACCTAAAAGTGCCTCCTGTAACAATTCATCATGCTCCAAATACCACGTAAGCGTTTCTTCCTTCATGGGAAGCCATATTTCTGCTGGTTCCATGCCAATCACCTGAGCAATCCGTTTCCACCCCATTTTAATAACTTTGCTTAATCGTTCCAGGGCAGTTTGCAATGTTTTAGTTTGCTGCAATGGTGGGACGACCCATTCTATCACTTGATAGGGTGGGGTCTCCCCCATTTTCTGTTGGAGAAGTGTGCCTAAAAAATGCGCCGAGGCATACCAGATAGCAAGACAAAGTGGAAGTTCAGGATCCCAACAATAAACACAGCCCTCGGCAACACGTCGTGCAACGGCCTGTAAAGCAGTACGCTGTTGCTGAGTGACATGAACTGGAGTATCTGGTGTTATTCCTTTCAGGAGTGGGCGTATAGTGGCCAAGTCAGCATTAGAAATACCAATTAAAGGTTTCAGCCATTGAAGGTCGCCCAATAAAGTCTGTGCATCCTGTAGCGTGCGGATATTGAGAGAAAGTTCCAACTTCTGAGGGCGAATTTGCTGAGATGTAACTGTTAAACCTAAATATTTCCAAGGTGCTGAAGTTTGGATTTTTTCTGGTGCAATAAGTAAGCCATATTGTGCTAAAGTGTCTCTGATGAAATTTATTTCAATGATGGTAATTGGCTGTTTCTGAGCAAACAAAACATCGTCCATATAATGGTAAATAATAGTATGAGGCCATTTAAGACGCAATGGCGCCAAGGCATGATCAACATATAACTGACATAGAGTAGGTGAATTACTCATGCCCTGAGGCAAGACAGTCCATTCAAAATGTTTGTCAGGAGCTCCTCTGTTAATGGCAGGTAATGTAAAGGCAAAATATTTTGTATCCTCAGGATGTAAAGGAATTGTAAAGAAACAGTCTTTTAAATCAATCACCAACAGATGCCAGTCAGCAGGGAGCAGTGCAGGATTAGGAAGTCCAGGTTGTAGTGCTCCTATCGGTTGCAAGATGGAATTAATAGCACGTAAGTCCATTAAGAGATGAGATTTTCCGGATTTCTTTTTAATTACAAAAATTGGTGAATTCCAGGGATTCACCAATAGTTTAAGATGACCCTGTTCAAACTGTTCACTCACTAAGGCATGAGCTGCTTCCAGACTTTCCCGTTTGAGCGGCCACTGTTTAACCCAAATGGGTGTTGTCTGTGTCCATGTCATTTGGATCGGGAAAGTCCATGCAATGGCCACTGTTAAAAATGTCGTTCATCAGCATGTCTAAGGAGGTGATCCTGCCCCTCTACTGTGCTCTCGTGAGACCTCACTTGGAGTATTGTGTTCAGTTCTGGTGTCCTCAACATAGAAAGGACATGATACTGTTAGAAGTCCAGAGGAGGGCCACAAGGATGATCAGGGGACTGGAGCACCTCCCATATGAAGACAGGCTGAGAAAGTTGCGACTGTTCAGCCTGGAGAAGAGAAGGCTGTGTGGAGACCTCATAGTAGCCTTCCAGTATCTGAAGGGGGCCTACAGGGATGCTGGGGAGGGACTATTCATTAGGGACTGTAGTGATAGGACAAGGGGTAACGGGTTGAAACTTAAACAGCAGAGGTTTAGACTGGATCTAAGGAAGAAATTCTTTACTGTGAGGGTGGTGAGGTACTGGAATGGGTTGCCCAGGGAGGTAGTGAATGCTCCACCCCTGGCAGTGTTCAAGACCAGGTTGGACAGAGCCTTGGCTGACATGGTTTAGTGTGAGGTGTCCCTGCCCATGGCAGGGGGTTGGAACTAGATGATCTTGAGGTCCTTTCCAATCCTAACTATTCTATGATTCTATGATTCTATGTCAAGTGAATTTCTATCGAAAAATACTGTGGAAAAGCAGCTATCTGAAAAAGCAGCAAATAGAGGAAGAAAGGTTTTTATTAAAAAAAATTAACTAAAATTTGAGATTTTTAAAGGTTCTATCTTACTTCTTTCTCAACCTTTATTATACATTGAGGTATGGTGTTGACTAAATTTTTCTGGATCTCTGGCCCTAAACCTTCCTCAGATTTCAATGTGCTCTGATTTGTTATTGTCGCAAGGTAACATTGTGCAATTTAGTATCAGCTGTGGGCATCAGGCACTCCCATACTCTCAGGAGAGAACAAGATGTAACTGCAGCTGGAAGAAAACTTAGGTGTTACACATTATTTCCATAGAGAAAAATGTTTGATATACAACTGAAAGATACAGTAAGGTAAAGCATCAGCTAGCATGTCTGGGCAGTTGTAATGTTAGCACAACACTGTTGTTTTCTCCACAGAATAACACGTTTTTTCTCTGTGTTAGTGACTTACTGCCCAGCTCTTCAGGAGATAAGACGGTTTAGTGGATAGTTGCTCAATTTATTCTGTTCATATGAAAAATACACCCTACCAAAACTAACCTCCTGAATCTCCTCTTAAAATTAGCTTATTTAGAAAGGGCTTCAAGGTGGACTTACTAATTTTCTAAGAGGCTGAGTGGTAAAGCATTTCAGTACTAACTATTCAGGAGCCTGATATCTAGTTTATAATAGGGAAGAAAATAGAATCCATTTAGAATTAAACAATATAAAGCCATGTATAAAAATAATAGTGCTCATTTATATGAACAGTAAGCATAATTTTTAAAATGGCATTAGCAACAATGAGTAATTTTGTCATGTAAAGAGAAATTCCTAAGACTGGCTGTGTAAGGCAAAATTTCAGCTGGGAAAAAGTACACATAACGTAAGTCTAGAGGGCTGTGCATTTCAGGGTTTAAGCATTCGGGAATATGTTTATATTTAGGCTCTGACTTTTCTGACAGTTTTATTTTTCCTTTCAACAGTAGAGATGCAGTGATAGTGTTTGAAATTGAACGGATTTAAAAGTGATTACCTACCTGATTTGTGTAGTATTTATATGAGGAAGAAAATAAATTGATTGAATTATGAGCATAAATTGCTGTTTCTTCTAGATGTATTCCAAATGCTGCAGCAATCCTAGACTCCTTATGAATGTCCAGATCAAATACCAGGCTAGAATTTTGTCACTTGAAATTTCAGATTGTTTTTGAATCTGCTAAGGATAGAGAAGAGCAGCTGATACCCTGCCAAAGCAGCCTCTGAGCAATTTAAGATTATGAGATAGCCTGTCTGACGTCATGCACTACACAGGGCTAAGAATAACTGCATCTTCCATCTGAGGTCTAGCAATTAGCTCATTCTCTGCCTGTGTTGCTTTTCTGTGCAAGTCTTAAATGCTCTTATTAGATGATCTATTTCTTGTATTTTCCTAACCTTAAGAAGATTCATAATATCGACCTTCATTAGTGCACAATTTTGGTCAAGCAGCAAAAGATAGGGATCACTTAACTACTTCTTCTCATTTATGTTTTGGAAAAAAAAAAAAAGTAAAATTGCAACCTGATACATAAATCTGTAGATTTGTGTCATTTTTATGCAGGACCTGTCAGGATATATTAGCAAATACTTGACAATGTTTTACAGGAAATATAGACATTAAATATATTCTGCTAGTTATCCGTATTCTCCCAGAACTTAGACAAACTCAGCACAGGGGATATGTGTCTTGGCTGAAGCAGTGTAGGACAGCTAATTGTATTTGCAGGATTTTAGTTCTTTGTTTAGGAACTTTTAGTTATTGGTGCTAAAAGGAAATCAAAACCTAGATCCAGGAAATGATAAGCAGTGAGAAAAAGGAAGTGAGCAGAACAGGGTCCTGCTCATTGTAGATTATCTAGCAGGTTTATGGCAAAGATTTTCCCTAGGGGAAAATATCAATTGAGACTTCTCAGGCATCTCTTTTTCCCTTTGGGAGAAATCAGTAGAGCCTTTCACTTTTTTCTGGTTCTCTGAGAAGTAATGGCCATAGTAAATGGGACTGTTTTGGTTCTGAAGTATGACCTTCCCATTTCTTTCTTGTCCTTACACCTTCCATCTTGTCTATGACTGCTCTTTGTTCTTTCACTTCCTCCTCTCTGGTCTAAACCTTCTTCATTTGGGTACTTCTGCTTCAGAATGCGCCAGGCCACAGCCAATGACTATGCATGATATTTTCTTGAATCACTGTACAGTACATCCCTGGACAAGGGTTGACATATTTGAGGTGATCTATTATAATTTTAGTTGTCTTGGTACTTTTGTGAGCTGCTTGAAAACTTGCTACATGATAATCTAGGTTTTCTTCCAGTTCCCTTCTGTCCACTGTTATTAATCTTTCAGGCCATTTATATCTCTTGCATAACATTATAAGAAGCAGAAAAGCACATTTATCTGAAAACACTTTTTTTATTTTCTTACAGGTTTACTTAAGCAACAAATAATTAACATTTATAGATACTTTCATAGGTGCATTGTTTTTATTCCATTCATCTCTATAATGAATTCCTATAAATTCTTATCAGTGTGTTTTTCCAGGTTGTCTTCAAATTCAGATGTACATCACTTCATTACACTAGATATACATCATGATTTCATTTCCTCTGCTTTTTTGTTTTTTGTTTTCCCCAAAGACTCATCCCCTAGCAAGTTATATAGTTTTGCATTAAATGTATCCATTTTAAATCAATATTTGAAGACTTATCCTCTTCACTTTGTCTCTAGTGTTCATCATCTCCATATTTTTCAAAAGAGGTATTGACCAAAAGAATTAGAACTAAATAAGTCATTATTTTCAAAACTATTAGTACAGCAGACTGATGAAAAGTGCTGAGACTGCATATCAGCTTCACAAGCTCAATTTATTCTCTGTTTATATGGTCTTCCTTGATTTGAGCAGTCAAAAAGTCTTCCCTCATGTTTTCAGCTCTGGGAAGTCATAAAAGATGACTCATGCATCCTTCATCCTTCTGTTTGCTGGACAAAATTATATAGGCTTACCTTGACATCATGAATTGCTAATATTTTTTCCTGGAGTTGTTAACAGTGCAGTTTTGTTTACAATTGAATTTTCTGCAGGTGGTAGTACCATATGTCAGATGGGATGAGGATCTAAGGTCTTATGATCACTCATCTCCTATTTTCAGGATTTTGGACAAAGACATAATGCAAAAATAATGTATAAAGAACAGAACCCCATTGAATGTGATACATCAGATGGTAATAAAACTAACACCATCCTCTAAAGCAAACTTGCCTGAAGGTTTTTTTTTAAACTGAGTCCAGTAACTATATGTGAAAATCATCAGTCTCTATTCTTGTAAATGACATTTAATGTCTCCTTTTGTCAAGTTACTGGCAGGGTCAGAGGTAAGGAAGGGTCCAGTCTGGTGCCACTGAACTCAATAGGCCTAGGATTTTGGGCCAGGAAAGTTTTTTTGAAAGTTACAAGCATAAAATCTGGAAATGATTGTTGAATTTGTTAGTCAGTTGTTTTTCCAGCAGGTTTCATCACAAAGAGAATGGTCTGGACACTACATTTCAAAGATCTGTGATATTACAATACAAAAAGACCCTGACCTCAAAGTTAAAGTGAATAATTCTGAAAGAGTGGAACTGCTGTAAAATGAGTCTTAAATCAGGATGGAATAGTCAGTTCTGGCAGATTTTATATATTTGTTCTCTGTGTATTGCTAGATTTCTCTTTCTACAAAACTCACCAGCTCTGGCTCCATAGTTGCAGCTTTTAATGGAAGGGCAAAGAGAAAGTTCAATTAAAAAGAGGCACGTTTAAAATTATGTACATAAACCACAGAGTTTCTAGAATGATTTATGATTTCTCACTTTTACTTATATTGAACTTGGTGCTTATATTAATCTTTGTAATTTATCGACACATAAATCAATGACATTTAAAACCTGTCAACCTGATAAAAAGGTAAGAGGTATTTCCTATATGTTTTTGGTTTTGTTATAGTTTAAGTCTGGATATTCTTATGTGTATGATGATTGAATCCTCATGCAATTCTCTGCCTGCTGCAGATTAGTATTGAGAACTTCATGTCTGCACAAAGAAGAGTTCCTGCAACTTCTGATGTGTCTGTTTAAAGAGAAGATTCTGGTTTATCTAGCCAATCAGTAAGTACTTGTAGGGCTTTTTGTAACTTTCTGTTAATAGATGGTACCCTAACTCTGCTTTCTTTCACTGTCTCTATTTTGGTTCTTTTTCCTTTTTTTTTATGTATTTTTGTTTCAGTATAATGGGAAACCTGTTGTTTTCTGTGTATTAGAACAGTTCAGTTATACTTGAATGGAAAACAACACAGTTAATTTTACACTGTCTCCATTCTCTATTCTGAACTGTATCTACATTAGAGTTATGCTGCAGTGAAATGTAAAAACAAGTGGACCAAAAGTAAACTAGTCAACTCAGAAAGCAATAGCAATTTTGGTAGTGCAGTTGGGTGCACAGCAAGGACTGATTATCCTATTACCTGAGATAAATTAAATTGTACTTAATTCCAGACAGAGTTGCCACTCAGAGGAAAGGTACTGTATAGACATACCCTGTGTAAACTTAAATATTTTGTAGCATTTGTAAAGGTAAGAGTGAAAAATTTTGAGATATATTAATGAATATATAAAAAATTACTATAGAAAGATTAAATAAAGCCATGAAAAAATAGGATTTGAAGCATGAAGCAGAGTTAGAAGAGCTTGATTTCTCTGACATATGGAAAGACCTGGAACATCTGGCTACTTATTTAAATATTTGAGAAAAGCAGCTGTCTATAGCAGGAAGAACAAATCACTTTGAGGAGCTTTTGCCTTCAAAAGTATTCAGACAAGTTAAAAGCCATATTCCCTTTGGATCTATGTTAATAAAAAAAAATGGTTACAGACTTTATGGCTTGCTCATGGTAATGATAGATTTCATGGGTTAACATGTTAAAAGAAAAAAACTTATTAAAGATTCTATTATCTATGTTGCTTAAGCAAATTATCATCAAAGACTATACATATTTTCTCAAGGATAAAAATGAATACCAATTAACATGTCTTGCAACTTGTGTTTTATTAATTCTTCACACCACTGCAACATCAAGCAAAGTTCCCACCCAACTACATTTGACAGCATACAGTACAACAGATTCTCAAGTGATGTACATCTGTTGACTTCAAGGGAATTATGCAGATTTGTCCCAACAAAAGATATTCTCTGGGTTGTTTATATTCTGATTCTAGGCTTCATTTAATTTTGCACAGTTTTTAAAATCAAAACGAAACAAAGGTTAGCCCAATTATTTGCTTTTGCACTTGCTTCTTTTGCTGCTTATCAAATAGGATGAAGGTATCTGATTCTCAAATACCTGTCCATATATCTTGAGTTAGAAAGCAACTGCATTTTTCTGAAATAGAAGAAAGGTCACTGAAACAATTTGCTTTATCAACATAATTTTACATCTAATCAGAGCACTTTGTTTAACTTCCATTTCCTGCTTAGCAAGTCTGCAGACAGAAATGATTTTATGTTAAAATGTTTGCTTTCCAAGTCCCCCTACTATAATAATTAAAATAATAGTGTGATCATTTACATTTTACAGTCTTTAGTCGGGAAGGACCTCCAAGCACATCTCATTTTTTTGTTGATAGCAACACAAATGACAGCAGAAAGTGAGGAGAAAGAGTTAGCAATAATAGCTTATAATCTTCTAGCAACATAATTTTCTTACTTGTCTCCACAAAGATGTAGCTGAAAAATGGAGATAGTCACTAATTAGTGTTCCAAAACCGTGAAGTTTTAGAAATGTCTGTTGAAACTACTTAGTTTGTGCAGCAAAATGTAAATCTAGTTCTTTCTGTATGCTAATGGCAACCATAAATACAGAGATCACGAATGTTTGGCTCATTTACAGCTGTGTCATCTCTGATGCTGAAGACAAAGAATAGTTTGAGAAGGCTGTGTGGAGACCTCATAGCAGCCTTCCAGTATCTGAAGGAGGCCTACAGGTATGCTGGAGAGGGAACCTTCACTAGGGACTGTAGTGATAGGACAAGGGGTAATGGGTTAAAACTTAGACAGGGGAAGTTTAGCTTGGATATAAGGAGGAAATTCTTTCCTGTTAGGGTGATGAGGCACTGGAATGGGTTGCCCAGGGAGGCAGTGAATGCTCCATCCCTGGTGGTGTTCAAGGCCAGGCTGGACAAAGCCTTGAGTGACATGGTTTAGTGTGAGGTGTCCCTCCCCGTGGCAGGGGGGCTGAAACTAGATGATCTTAAGGTCCTTTCCAGCCCTAACTGTTCTATGATTCTAATATGTGGTCAGGAAACAAATGTTGATTGCTTTGCCTCACATCTGCACGTCTAACAGAGGCTCTTCAGGCACCCAGTTACTATATGTACTTTCAGGAGGAAGAAAGATCTTAACTAGGGGTCCTGGGGTCAGCAGTAGCAGTCATTCCTCTCCTTCTTAGTAGCTGGTGCAGTGCACTCCAGCTCCAAGCACAGCAGCTACACCAGCCCCAGTGATAAGTACAGCAGCTACCCAAACTGACTACAACAGACAACACAGCTAATCTGATTCTAAGCACAGCAGCTACACTACCACAGCAAAGAGCTTGGTAACTTGCAAGATAGATCAGCTAAACTATTTGAATAGTCTTATCCCAAACTGATTTGTTGACTGTCATTCTGTCGTAGGGAAAACCTTAACTTTTTTGCTACTTTGGATTCTCCAGCAATTACAACCATTATTAATACTACTGAAGTCAGTTGTACCTGGCTGTCATACTTGGTTTTATGTTTATATTTTAACGATGTTTTATATTTTATATTTATATTTAACTGAGGATCTACTGTTACTGACACACAGGGGCAAAAATATGCCATATTGTCTGAAAGTTCTAAAGTTAGAGTAAGATTTTGCTTGAGGAAGATCAGCAGCAGTGCAGTAGCTAAGGTATAACACAAAAACATTACTGCTACCACCAATAATAATAATAATGATAAGGGAAATAACAAGGGAAGAGAATACAACTGCTCACCACCTGCCAACTGATACCCGGCCCTACCCAAGCAACTATCTACCCCTTCCGAGTAACTGTCCCCATTTTATATACTGGGCATGACGTGCTGTGAGCCTGGGAATGTAAGAGAATGTTTCCTTCATAGGCTGACCACCTGACAAGGGGAAAAAAGATGTGTAATTGCTAAACACTTTTATTATGTACCTCCCAAAGTATAGAGGTGGTGACCACACTGGGAATGCAAGCCAGATCAGTTTCATGATCAATGAGCCTATTGTATCTGTACTGCAGCTCCAAGCACAGCAGCTACACCAACCCCAGCGACAAGTACAGTAGCTACTCAAAGTCCCACCACAACAGACTGTGCAGCTACACCAACCCCAGTGACAAGTACAGTAGATACTCAAACTCCTACCACAACAGACAGTGCAGCTACTCCAGCTCCAAGCACAGGACTGCACCAGCTACTGAGAAGGAGAAAAATGACTGCTGCTGCTGAGCCCAGGACACAAGGTTATTGGAAAGCTGCTTAATTGTAATGGAGATCTATAGAGGTAAAGTTAGTGCTGTTGAAAGTCTATGAAGATGCCAAAGTAACCAAGGCACCTTCAAATGCTTTTTCAGTGTTCTGCTTTTGAAAGTCTGCTTAGCTCTTTCTGGCATATATTTCTGTTTTTTTCCAAACTGGTTTTTGCTAAGGTTGGTAAATGTCTGTGTACAGCTTCCCAGAAAACATTATACCTGTAATACAAAACTTTCATTTGTGCATCAGCGTGTATCCTCCTATATTTTTTAGACAGCTTCTCTCTGTAAAAGGGGAGATCAGACAGATTAGAGCTACAGGTGATACTTCTGGTTATCAATGTTCTCTCCTTCCCTGCCTTTGCTTTTAAAGCTTGTGTTATTCCAGACAGCAGCTGGATGAAATTTATTGTCCCTTCAGAATGTTTTCTCTCTTCAAAAGGAATGTATCTCAGAAGGCTAGTATGCATATATCACTTCTCATGTCTTATGTATGATCATGAGCTTTTCAGTGACTCTTTTCTGACCTTTATTCTGAGGTGGTTTTCTCGTTTTCACATGCAGCTATCCCTACTCTGTTTTCACAATCAATGGGGAAGTCAAATATAAAAAATTGTCCTCTGTTTCTCAAGCAAATGAAAATGTCATCTCTGGAGTGAGTTCTTGCTCCAGTGAGAAGTGAAAATCACCAGTGACTGAGGAGTGTTGAAAGATTCAGAGTTCCAGTCCAGGTGCTTTCCTAAATTGTCTGATGTCTTCAGCATCATTCTTTTCTCATCCAGAACAGTTTTATTCCAGCTTACCATCATTCACTTTCTTGTATTATTCCCTATCTACAAAGATGTGAAATAGAAATCATGCCTACATTGTGCGTATATGTGCTGAAAACAGTAATTGATTTTTCTTTTTTTTTGTTAGTTTTATAACCCTTTTTTGAATGAATCAGAAATGCTTCAAGAAGCACTTCTGATTCTGAGTCTGAGTGGTATAGAAAGCTCCGAGCTCTTTGGAAATGAAAGAAAATTCTTTCAAAAGCACATTGGAATGTTTCAGTTGAAGAAGAAAAACAAACCTCTCAGTGATGAGTTTCTGCTTTTTCTTAACAGATATACTTCTTCAATTCTTGTCCTTTTAATTCAGCCTCAAACCTTCAAGTGGTCCAAAATTTAAATTCCTAATTTTCTCTTTAAATATGCAATCATTGTACTTAGTTGTATGACCTTCAAAATATTTTGCAAAATATTGCAAAACATGAAATTTTCTATCAAAGAGATTATTGCTATTGCATTGCATTGGTTTGGACTTTTTTTCTCTTTTACTTTTAGCTATGTTTTAATCTCCTAATTTGATTCGTTTGTGAAACTCTGGATAGACAGAGCAATGTCAGTTATTCTATGGATCCTTTTGTTACTGCTTCTGGCTCTGCCTTGACAAGAAGGGAAAGAAAAAAGCATGAGGAGAAATTTAAACACATCTTGTGCTAATGTAATGATGAACAATAGTGTAATAGCCTCATTGTGGCACTTGTGGCAGGGGACAACAGTACTAAATAACAAAACAGAGTGACATGAACAAGCAAGAGTAAAATGAAAGGAGTATGCAAAGAAGATAAGGGCAATGTTCCCATAAATTCAAAATTAAGCTACTTCAATTTCTGTAAAATGAGATCCCCATGGTGAATCATGGAAAGGCATCAGCTTTTGTTATTGTCTTTTATTAAAAACTCTAAGGAGAGAGAAATTTACTCATTTATATTTTGGGGATTGACTCCAAGCCCTTGTTTATTTATTTTCCAAATAATGTTTTTTCATGAAAGTCTTCAGCAGGTAGCATAAGGTGCAGCAAGGAATCCTGGCTGTGCAGCTTATTTTCTTTTTATAGAATTAATAAGTGGCACATTTAAGAACAGAACAACCTTTTGTCATTTCTGTAGTCCTTGGGATTCTTGCTGCTGTTAAGTGCACATCAGCAGAAAGACTGCCTGCGTTTGCTAAAAGGGGGAGGAAAAAAAAGCTAATAATGCCTTCCTGCTCTGCAGCCTTTTATTTGTTTAGAATTTGCTCAACTATTACTTTCAACAGAAACCTGAATATCAGAACTATTTGTACAGGGATTTTCAGTGATCCATTGAAGAGAGATTAATTCTGAAGTTCACTATTTGCTTTATTTGTAGAGTTGCTTCAGTCCAAATCATTTCACAGAGATGTGTTTTCCTCCCTGCTTCCCTGCTCCAATTCCTCTGTGAGATGTAATGTATGCTTGCAGAGGTAAACTTCTCACATTCTATCATTGAAGCTCTCTTCTCCCATAATAGTATAGGAGACACATGGCAAGCCTTTGTTAAGATGATTATCTGGGATCGACAGAATTTGCTTCTGAGTGAGAGATAAACTAACAAAAGGGAAATTTTACAGAATGTTGTTGCACAGATCTTCATATCTCTTCTGAGAGACATACAACACAGAAATGATAATCCTTTGAAGATAGATCAATTTCCTTTCTTCTGTGTGAAGGGCCCCTCAGCCGTAGAAGCAATGATGATTGCTGGAATAAAAAGCTCTGTGTTCTGGTAAGGAACACAAGAATTAAGTATAGAGCAGGATAAAGCGAAAGGAATCGTTGTTTGAGTTATTCTGACCCTTTTTTTTTTTGTTTGATTTTTGGTTTGTTTTTTTTTTTTTTTTTTTTAACCCTTATTGGACCAGGGCAGCTGAGGCAGGAGCAAGTGGAAAGGAAGGATTATTCTCTTTCCTATTTCTGTTTTGCCTGGCACCACCATTTGAGCTACATCCTCAACTCTGTATTCAAACATTTTACCACCTGCTCATTCAATACGTATTTAATTAATTGCTTCCTCTAACGACTGAGATAGCAGTATTGTCAGATTTCCTTTGGTTTGTGCCTTATATAGCCTCTGGGAGTCCCAGAAGTAACTGGGAAAGGAAAAGGAAAAGAGAAAGGGAAAGGAAAGAAAGGAGAAAAATACAGAGTTATTAAGCAGTTACTTTTTTTTTTTTTCCCATGCACATCTTCTTTTTGATAATTTCTCTGTATCTAATATGTCTGGATGGAAAAGCTGTGATTGTTCTTCAGTGGTTATGAAAATCAGAATTATTTGGGATCCTATTTCCCAAATGGAGTGTAGAATGTGTGATCCTGTATATGAATGTCACAGTTGGTGTTGGGCTGTTTTCATGAAAATTCACAATTCACTTTGCCAACCAAGGCACAAGGGTATAAAACACAGTGTAGAATTACAAGAGAAAATATTTATTAATGCAAGTGAGGTGTACATTCATATTGGGGAATCCTGAATGTGGCTTTACACACAATTTTATGACTTCAGGTTCAACATGATTTGACTAATCACTTACACCCATATTACTAATCATAGTAGAACACTGCAAAGCAACCATATATTTTTTTCAGCATTCTTTTTGTCCAGATATCTCCTGGATTGGTCTTACTGTAGTGACTTCTTTATGATGCTAGGTGTCACTGGTAGGGTTTCAAAGGTGTGTTAGAGGGGCTAGGATGCTAGTGTTATCTGTTGTTCAGGGGTATCCTTTCTCCTTCATGGGCAGCTATCCAGAAGCAAAGTTCTTATTTCCAGGGACAGGGTGTCTTCTAGTTTGGATTACTTTGGCATGAACAATACCAAAATCTCCAGTAAAATTCCACTAACTCATTACATTACAGTATATAACGTGAGCTAATATATATATATATATACACACAGAGTAAATACATATGCATACTATAAAAAGGAATTAATATATTAGGGAAGGGAACTTACACATTGTGTAGAAGATACAGCTCTAATGAAAAAGCAGAAAAGTACCCAGATAGATTGAATTTTTTTGCTTGAGATTGTCCTTCACTTGTTACAGCTAGTGACACTGTATTTATATTTATAGAATATTTTTGTGCTTAAAAAAAAAAAGCCCTCTTGCAGTCTGCATTGCTTATTGGTGTTTAGCTTTGCAACAAAATCTGAGTGATGGACACCAATATTTTTGTGATCGCAAAATTCAAGTATGAATATGATGGACAGATCTTAGAGAAAACATATCATGAGGTGATTTATCCAAGCAGAAAAAGAAGGTCTGCTAGAATAGTGGGTAAATTTTGCATCATCTGACATCAAAGGTTTGTTTTCACTTCAGTTTCAAGACTTGAAAAATGGAAGGTCAAAGAAAGAAAAGGATTTTAAGAAAACAGTAAAGACAGCAAAAAAGCCATCATATGAAGAAAAGTCAGAGTTTAAGAAGAGAATAATTTCTGTAAGAAGATATTGACAGATGTTAATATAAGAGGTTTTCTTTTATTGTCCATTGCTGATTTTCTTCACTTTACAATTTTCAACTGTCTCCATTGTCTAATGCATACTTTCATCACATCTCTATTTTAATATCCTTTAAAGCTGCTTCCATTATCACCCTCTTATCTTAAAACTTTCTTCATACTTTTTTGTTCTACTAATTGTTGTTTTACCTTCTGATCCCTTTTATGTTTTCTCTTTAGACCACCTGACCCTATTTTCTCCAAATACACTTTTTTTTCTTATTCTCATTTTTTTTTCATCCTTGAATTTGTGTTGTATCTCCAGTTCTTTTTTCTTTGGTTGAGCTTTGTTTGCTGGTTTTTAATTCTTTTCCTTCTTCCTTCTCTTCCTTCCCTGAAAAATGACTGACGACCACAAATACCTCCTTTAATTTCTTTCTATTTCTAGCATGCCTTTTAAAACCTTCTTTTCCTTTTTCCTTTTCCTGCTTTCTTTTTCCTTTTTTTTTTTTTTTAATTTTTTGTCTTCTTATTTTCTTTTGTAGCTGGCACATGTACACAACACTAGCTGTTTTTCATTATTGTGGCTCAGTCAGCTCCAAAGATATGTGTTACTCTGGTAAAAAAAAATAATAAAAAAAAATTATAAAATCAAACAGATTAAGAAAAATAAGAAAAAATAAGAAAAATATAGGAAAAAATGTCAAATTTAGGAGATAAAGCGCACTTTCTGGATGAGGAACTTCAGTAATTGAATTGCTGCATAACCACTAAATGAAGTGAATGAATGTCAAGTGCATGAGATAGGACTAGGTGGAATTACAGAGTTGGTTAAATTAGATTTGAAGTCTTAGCTAGTGACTAAAACCTGAAACACATGGAAAGGTATTTTTGTGAGCTACTTGAAACAATATCAGGATCATTTGTGAATGCTAAGTCTACACACATGATACTTGTCAAGTTAGGTAATGTTTTGGAAAGCATCCTGGACTGGACAACCATCTGTAGCAGAAGATACTTCCATGTGAATGCATTGCTGTTTAAGTGTAGAGTGTGTTTTATAACTGTTTTTAAAGACAGCTAATGAGAGAATATGGAGAACAGTTGTACTTTGAAAGAAGTATAGTACTTCCTGAAAATGCATGAGATAGTGAAAACATTTTAAAAATACACAAGAAATGGTTAGAAAGAGTTTCAGCCCAAGTCATATTTCCACCCTTGCTATGGAGCAAGGTATCAAGCTCACTGAATGCAGAACCTAAAAGCAGTGCATAAAGACATCACAGTAAATGCACTTTGAGTAGTTCCAGGAACATCGTGATACATGTGAATTCATGTTTTACCACAGCAAAATCAGACAGCAGCACCTTTCTGCATCAGGCAATACGAAGACCTATAGCGTCTAATAAATAGTTTTCACCTGTATGAAAATTCTTACAGCCTTTCACAACTGAGGGGTGTGTGTGTGACTGTGATGTGGGCCAGTCCCAATTGCCTCAGTTCCTGGTCTTTAAAGTAAGGGTAGTCCTTCAAAAGGTACTGGGAGTTAAGATCTGTTAATGACAGTGAAATTATGAAGGTATGGAAAAGAAAGACTGAGCTGCTTTTTACCTTTTTAAAAGGATGATGCAAAATTAATAGGTCTACATCACATTTGCTTGGAACAACATAGTCAGGACTGAAAAGGGCCACAGCAGATCTTTTTGGATAGCTGGGCTATACATATGCATAATATTTTGCATTAGTTTACTGACTTGATACAGAAATATTTTGCAGAATATGTCTGCCATACACTGCAGGATGCCACTTTTCAACTTAGTACTAGAATAGAATAAGCATTGTGTGTGGACCGCAGAAATATAGTGTCCAGGACATAGTCCACACTTTCTGCTGGAATTTCCTAATGAGAAATGTGGGAGCCCCTAACTCAGAAAGCAAATGCTGGCATGCTACAGGTGTAGAAATTGAATATGATCAAGAACATATTGGTGTGATAAGGAGAGCTTTAAATCATTCAGAGCTAATTTAGAGAGAAAGCCCCAACAGAAATATCCCACAGCTGGCATAATGACTAGCCTATACTGACAAATGAAAAGAATCAGTTCAGCAAGAGAGAGCCGGTATACAATACCATTTATAATTTCCCAATTATTTCATCCTAAATAAGGGGAGAATAAAATAGACATAAAGGGGAAGACCACTCAAAAGTATGTTCAGTGAGAAGTGAAATATCTTGCTTTTGTCTTCTAGCTCCTGGAATACACATTCATACATAAGAAAACCAGGCAACAATTTTTCTCTGTTCTCATAGAACTTTTTTTTTTCTTTGTATGTCTGGAGTATTGCATTTAATGATGACATGGGCTCAGAAAGAGAAAAAGATATATCAATATAAGCCTGGGGCAGGCAGACATGAAGTAAGCATTAAGCACAGGTCTCCAAAGGTGAAAATCTAATGAATTAAAAACTGCTGCTCTTTCTGTCTTCTTGCTCTGACTTGTTAATTGCAGAGAGTTATGCATGATCTATACTTCAAGTCAAATGTGCAGATGGAAAGTTGCTAAAGTAGGTGACAACAGTAAAAAATTACACTAAAAATAACCCAGTCCTTTTACAATTTATTATGTTTAAAGGCCTTTTGACATCACATTACATGAAAAGTGCTTCGCTAATGAAATTGCTATCTTGCCTCGTAATAATTTACTTTATTATTCCCTTTTTTCCGAACTGGTAGAAAGTGAAGAAGACAAAGAAGACAGAAGCCTCCCATTTTTCAAAGTCTAAAAAAAAGAGAAAGATAGTGAGAGATTTCTCTGGAATGATGTGAGAGAACATGAAATTATGAAGTTATAAGTAGCAAACACACACATGATCTTGATTAGTTAGATTCTTTTGATGAATAAAAATTCAGACAGGAAGAGTAACTAAGCAGATCGCTAAGGATAGAGGCACTTAAAGGCATATTATGGGACAGACTTGTAATTTTAAAGGTGTTATCTTTCTGAGTTGTGTGGGGTTGATATTTCTTAACACAAAACTCTTCTATGGTAGGTGCTGGAAAGAAGTAATAATAATGAAAATGACATATGACTTAAGTAGTAATCAGAGATGGCATTGGATCGAGACCCTTCTTATGGTTGTGTTATAAATGAGTTGCTGGGTTGACAAACAGACATGAGAGGAAGTTACATGGATGTATACCCAGAATGAACAGTTTATTACAAACATAATTTAGTTGGAAGTCTGGAAGGGGAATCGTTGGCATTTACTTATTTGGGGTTTTTTATTTACTTATTACAGGGATTGGAACTAAAGGGTCTTAAGGTCCTTTCCAACCCTAACTATTCTATGATTCTAGGAACACCTACAGCTAATTTATTCATTTTATCTTCAGTTTTATTTCAGGTTGTTTTTTTTGTTTTTTTTTTTCTCATCTTTTTGTCTTCACTCAGACATTAAAACTTTCCAATTTAAATCTAGGGTCCAGAGTTTATTTGCGTGAAGAAGGGATCATTTTTGTAATATTTGTATGTTTTCTTCCTGATATTTCAGTGGGAAAGCTAATAATAAAATTAATTCTTACTATCACTTAACTCTAATCAATTTTGATTGAACTGAATAATGAAACCTTCTAACTTCCTGTACATACTTGATCTATGTGTGGACGTGTATCATCATGACATAACCCAGTACAGCATAGGTAAAGAAGCAGTTATTTGTCTGTAATTCATGTGGCATGAAAATCCAAAGAATGTAGCCCCCACAGATTGAGATAAGAACATGGGAGCACCAGGAGACTGTCCCCAAGGCTGGACAGTCATGAGTGGCAGGGCATGTGGGACGGTATGGGCGAGTATCTGATCCACTGGGTCCCTCCAGTGCTTTGGAAGCATTGGAAGTGGAAGGCAGCTGTATGAAGTCCCCAGCAGCAAGCTGTAGAACTGCTGAAGGGGACAGTGAATGATTTTGAGCCTGGTGGGCCCAGATACTTCAGGCCATCATTCCAGAGATGCAACACAGAGATTGACTCATGATCGAGGGGTGGACTTAAGAGTGATGGTGTATTGGAAATGTGGGATCTGGGCATGACATGAATGGTATGGAATAAGGGGTGGATAATGTCATGGGTTGAGCAGTAGCAGTCATTTTTTCTCTTTCTTGTAGCTGGTGTAGTGCTGTGTTTTGAGTTCTGGGCTGGGAACAGTTGCTTGATAGCCAGCATGTTTTGAGGGTGTTTTTGTTCAAGGCTTTTTCTGAGCACGTGCTCCAGCCAGGTGGAGGAGGGGAGGCTGGGAGGAAGGAGAGACAGGACACCTGACCCAGGCTAGCCAATGAGATATTCCATACCATAGCACGTGATGCCCAGGATGCAACTGGGAGAGAGAGCTGGAAGGGTGGAGCGCTGGAGGGAAATGGAGGAGGGAGCACGCGGTGCTCGGCCGGGCAGGGTGGAGTGAGTTATGCGTCGGTGGCTGGTGGGGTGTTGTATTCTTTTCGCTTGTTATTGGCTTTATCGTTATTATTTGTAGTAGTAATGGCAGTAGTGATTTGTGTTATGCCTTAGCAATTAAACCATTCTTATCTCAATCCGTGGGGGCTACATTCTTTGGATTTTCCTTCCTAACTCTCCGGGAGTTGGGGGACTTGGTTTAAACCACGACAGATGGGTAGTTCTGAATTACAGAGGAATTAGAGATAGAAAGCTTTAACGGGAGATTAAGTACCATTTAACAAGCAATGGAATGGAATTTTATGGTTATCATAATTTATTTCTCCATGGATGTATCCAAACTGAGTTGCACTGCTTAAACTTTACATTCTAAATCATTTTTGTGGGGGTTTCAAAGTTGCTGTGGCTTGCTCTGTAAAAGTAAAGCAAAAGTATGCTAGTAGTTCTCTGTGCAACTGTTATACCATTCTCTGAATGCATGATAAAGAATGACTATTTAAAGAATATTTTAAAATATTACAGGATTTTCTGAAACCCTAATGCTTCCCTAATTAAGATTTTGAGCAGCCAAGTACCAACTATATGCTTCAGGTATCTTCATTTACCAGAAAGGCATGATGAGCCATTTTTGCAGTCTATTTGGTAATGTATTAGTGACTGCTTAGGTTGGTAATTAAATAATGATAATAAATCATGATAATGGGAACCCCAGTATAGAAAGGACATGGATCTGTTAAAGTGTGATCAGAGGAGGCCATGAAGATGATCAGAGGACTGGAGCACCTTTCCTAGGAAGACAGGCTGAGAGAGCTGGGCTTGTTCAGCCTGGAGAAGAGAAGGATCCTTAAGGGGAGACCTTAGAGCAGCTCCCAGTGCCTAAAGAGGGCACAAGAAATATGGAGAGAGACTATTTGAAAGGGCATATAGTAACAGGACAAGGGGGAACAGCTTTAAGCTGAAAGAGGGGAGCCTTAGATGAGGTATTAGGAAGAAGTTCTTCCTTGTGAAGATGGTGAAGCCCAGGCACAGGCTGCCCAGAGAAGCTGTGGCTGCCTCATCGTTGGCAGTGTTCAAAGACAGATTGGATGGGGTTTGGAGCTACCTGGTCTTGTGGACGGTGTCCCTGCTTGTGGCAGGGAGTTGGAACCGGATAAGCTTTAAGGTCCCTTCCAACCCTAGCCATTCTGTGATTCTATGCTGAAAAGAGAATCAGATTTATTGTAACACAGTGTCATGGGTTCAGCAGTAGCTCATGCTCTGCCAGGGAGGAGGGAGAGATAGGGCGCCTGATCTGGGCTAGTCGGGGAGGTATTCCATACCACAGCACGTCCTGCTCGGGGAGGGGACTGGAAGCTGGCCGGGAGGGAAGGAGTTAACACGCCGGGCTGGGCTCGGGGAGGCAACTAGAAGCTGGCTGTGAGGGGAGGGGGGAAGCTCTCTCTCTCCTTCCGGGGGCTGGCCTCGTGGCTGCGGGTGGTATTGTATTCTCTCTCCCTGTTTGTCTCCTCTAACATTGATTGGTTATTGGTACCGGTAGTTATTTCTGTTATACCTTGATTGCTGGACTGATTTTACCTGGATCCGTGGGAGTTGTATCCCTCCGGCTCTCCTTCCCATCCCTTCGGGAGTGGGAAGGTGAGGGGGGGGGGAGGGGAAACAAAGGGGGAACTGTGCAGATTTAGTTTAAACTACGACAGTTTTGGCGCCCAACGTGGGGCTCAAACCCACGAAATAACAACAAATCTGACAGGATTTATAGTCATTTGTCACAATGCTGTTTTATTGGCTCTCACAGTTTTTTCTCTTGATCTCACGGTTTCAGGATTTTACCAATTACTTTTCATATGTATTAGCTGTGCTAGTGTTCATCAAGTATGGGGTTTGGGCTAAGGTTCTGGTCTCATTGTACTTTATGTTAATGACATGTAATTAACCTAATGGTTTAAACCATGACACACAGATATTAGTTTTTTTCAGTATCCTGATCTTTTAATGTGTGTAAATCTGAACTATTTCCACTTTCCAGAGTAATTTTTACAGTGCATTTCAGTTGAGCAATATTTAAACTTTATTTGAAATCAGGGACAATTTCACTAATTATATGATGTTTTATCAGTGAAAGAGCTCTACAGGTGTTAATATTTTTTAATTCCAGTGCTCTGGAAAAATATATATCCATTCAGCTTTTACTGTTTCCATTTAGAGGAGGAGAGTAAAAGAAGATGGCCACGTAAGGACAAAAAGGGAATTCACCCAGTTCACATAGGAGTACTTTTGCAAAAGAACAGATGCAATGTGTAAATGACAGAATTTAGAAAGTGTTAGAGTGAATTTTGAACAATGTCAAGAGTAAGTATATCTGAGGAGTCATTCGGGTTAATATGGAAGTCCTCCTGAGAATTGGATGAAGTTAGATGTTATGTAAAGGCACACAGGATTTGAGTAATTCTGATTTTGAAACTACAGAAAGTATCTTCACCAGTATCTAGGTCAAACCATATACTGTAATGAATTCCTTTTAACTCCCTTTTCAGTTCAGGTTTAGGAACCTAGCCTAGCAGTCCAGGAAGAGATTTTGTTAAGTGTTAATAAACATAAGTGTGCAAGTGATTACTTGCTTGTCCTCAGATAACTTCTAAGGACAAGTCTATTTATACTTGCTCAGATAGTCATGATTATCTCAAGATGTATGATGATTCTGAGACTGCGATGAACAAGCAAATTTGCAGTATAGTTTCTCAGCTCTGGCATTCTCTTGATTTCTATTTACATTCTTCGCTGTCTTTAAGCTCTAAAGGTTGAAACCGAGGAAGATAAGAACACTTTTTGAAATTCTGAAAAAGAAAAACTCTATTAATGTTTTACTTAAACTTAATTAAATTAACAAAATGTTTTACTTAATAATTAAATCTACTTTATTTATGAATTTAATATTTGTCTTTTTTGGTGGAGGGTATAATGTTGCTGGGCTGAGTCTCTGAATAGTGTGATTGGACAGGGCAAGAACAATAGGAAGAATTTTTCATACATTTGAAGCTTAAAGAAAAACAGGTTTATAAGGCAGCTCCACGGAGAGCAGGGTTTATAGGGAAATTATGAAACCCTAATCAGATAATTAGAAACATTAGGAGGAGACCTATGTGTTTTGAATGAAATTCATCTACAAAGTAAATGCTAGTGCAAGTGATATGTCCTTTAAAATTAACATCATTTGGTACCCTCTGTCTGAGCTAGGATAAGAACTAGGCATCTTTTGTCTCAGCAGCTTATAGCCTGAACCTTTGCAGAGCTAACTCCTCCCTTTTTGTTCCTTTTCAGCTGAAAAGAATCAGTATTCAAAGCTATAAGGTTATTAATTTAATCTATTTTAACTTGACTTGAAACATAATGTTTCTAATACATTATCATCATCACCTAGTTGCTAATGATAGATTTCCACACAACTGTCCATAATATTTAATGTATAGTCCTGCATAATCATTAAAGTTTATTATTACATTTTTTCCATTATTTTCTTTAAAAAAATCAATAACAAATGATGGGTGTGCATAATATTTCCTTTAGGAATGACAGAGTTAAAGCTTCAAATGAGCTGGCTGAAGAAGAAAGAGGCAGCAGCTTTTAATAGGCTTTTGATATTACTTTGGGAGAGCTCTAAATTTCAGTTGATTGATGTGATGAGGTCATTTGGATTTATCCACATTTTTTTTATATTGAAAACCTCAGAACATTTTTCACAAGTTTAAGGCTCCCAAGTGATGTGCTGTACAATGAAAATTACCCCAAAGAATTAAAAACAAACTTTGTGAAATGATTCCCTAGCTAAATCAATGTGGAGTGCATAGTCTGATGATCTCAGATTTGAAAGCTCTTTCTACATCTTTTTCTGGTGACCCTTGAGGAGTATTACATCTTGTTTGAAAAATCTAAATATGACTGGGTTAGTATATCTATCCTTTCTTATTTGAGAGCAGGAGTGATAAAATTAGCTCGGAGAACTTCCAGTATAATATTTGCAGACTTTCAGGGCTCTGAACTATTGTCATTGCTGAGCTTGACTTTATGATGGACAGAAATCTTGGGGAGAAATCCTGACTGTAGGGCAGATGTCTGACATGCTGATTCTAGCACCCTGTTTTACAGGGGGGTGCCTCTTTTCAGATAACATAAACACATTCCTTTTTTAAACCAAATGTATTTAAAAGATGCATTTAATTACACTAAATGTATTTAAGAGAGAGAGGAAGAGGGAGTGAGCCCAATCTCTCACAAAGCTTTATTTTACTTATCAAAAAAGAGCTGCACTGGGAGTGGTGTTTTTCAGGGATCAATATTGGGACCAGTGATGTTCAACAACTTTGCCAGTCATACGGACAGTGGGACTGATACATCTTCAGCAAGTCATCCAATGATACCAAGCTGTGTGATGTAGTTGACATGCTGGAGGGAAGGGATGGGATCCAGAGGGACCTTGACAGGCTGGAGAGGTGGGCCAGTGCCAACCTCATGAAGTTCAGTTAAGGCCAAGTGCAAGGGGTTAGGGAAATCTCAAGCACAATTACAGTCTGGGTGGAGACTGGATGGAGACCAGCCCTGAGAAGGACTTGGGCATGTAGTTTGACAATAAGCTCAACATGAGCTGGCAGTGTGCACACGCATCCCAGAAAACCCCATGTCCTAGGCTATGTGAAAAGGAGCATGGCCAGTAGGTTGAGGGAGGGGATGCTGCCCCTTTGCTCTCCTCTGCTCTGTGATAGCCCCTGTGCAGTCTTGTGTTCAGCTCTGAGACCCCAACACAAGGGAGACATGGAGCTGTTGGAGCAAGTAAGGAGGAGGCCATGCAGATGCAAGTCCTCGACAGGACTTGTTCATAAGCTCAGCTACTGTGAGGAGGTGACTCACCGGGGGCGGAGACAGGAGGCTTGGTGGAATATTCAAACCGGGCATCAGCGGCCATTGTTAGTCACTTGCTGAGGGGAGTAGCTTGAGAAAGGACGCCTGTAACACCAGAGCAGAGCCGGGGCAGATCAGCGTCCAGAAACCTCACCACAGAACAACAAGAGCCACTGAGGAGGGAGCCTCAAGTCCTTGACAGGACTTGCAAAGAGCACAGCTACCACGAGAAGGTGACTCACCGGGGGTGGAGACCGGAGTGGCACCAACTGTGAGTGGTTAAAAACCTACCCAGGGAGCGCGGCTACCAGGAGCGTGGCGAACAGAGCGGGCAAACAGAGTGGGTAGAGGCAGTTTGCACAGCAGTTCGTGTGGGCAGGTGAGCGGGATGGTGAGCACTCACCGTATGACCAGGGTCTAGTCTGGGAGCTCTGCCCTGGCCGCCCCGGTGGTGGCCAACATAGGCACCCAGACAGAGCCGGTAAGTGGGGAGGTTGCGCTGCAGAGCTTGGAGTGTAGAGAGTGCCTGCACTGGTCTTGTGAGGGAAAGGTACAGAATGGGCAGGGCTGCGCTCGCTGATCCTTGATGGAGGTCCTCCTCCAGCAGGTGGCAGAGCTACGGGATGCTGTCAGTAAGCTTCAAGATGTCAGGGAAGCTGAGGGGAAGCAGGACTGCTTGCTCCAGGACCAAACAGCACAGGGGCCTCAAGATTCCCCTCTAACTCATGGAGGAAAGAAGGGGGCTGTTCATCAGGGAAGCTGGGAATTAGTAACAAAAAAAAAAAAAACAACCAAAGGAGGAAGAGAGCAATTAAAAGCAAGGGGCTTCCTCCTAAATCTGCTGTACCCACCCAGAACCGCTTTGCTGTCCTGCAGGGGGCTGATGAGGAAATGCACTTGCATCAGAAACAGTCAGCTGGTGCACTGGTACAGAAGATCTCTACTGGTGCTGCCAGGAAAAAGTGGCGGGTTGTAGTAGTAGGGGACTCTGCCTCATCTGTCGCTCATCTGTCGCCCTGACCCGGTCGCAAGGGAGGTGTGTCACAGTGTCACAGTCTAGGGGTCAGTACATAGGTGAAAATCTTGATAGATTAGCTGCATGGTTCTCATAGTTCTTTTGTGCTGCCAGTGACATGATGCAAATAACAGTGCAGGTCAGACAGGGCATCTTACTGGCCTTCTCTACAATAGCTGAGAAGGAATTAATCTGCTGGAGCTAGAAAGACTTCTTTTATCAACAGAATGGAATTCCTGAGGGAGCTTGAAGACTTCATATATAAGAGACACTCACACTGCCACTCACAGGCCCTTGTTCTCATGGGGGACTTCAACCACCCTGACATCTGTTGGAGCAATGGTACAGCCCAGCACAAGCAATCCAGGAGGTTTCTCGATTGTGCGGAAGACAACTTCCTTCTGCAAGCAATAAAGGAGCCGACAAGGAGAGGTGTCCTGCTTGACCTCGTGCTCACCAACAGGGAAGGGCCTGTTGGAAATGTGACTCTCCAGGGAAGTCTTGGATGCAGTGACCACGAGACGGTCGAATTTGGGGTCCTCAAGACAGTGAGAAGAGCGTGCAGTAAGCTCACTGCCCTGGACTTCAAGAGAGCAGACTTTGGGTTATTCAGGAACCTGCTTAGCAAGGTTTCATGGGATATAGCCCTAGAGGGCAAGGGGGACGCAAGACTCTTGGTTAATATTCAAGGATCACCTGCTACAAGCTCAGGAGTGTTGCATCCCAACTAGAAGGAAGTGCAGCAGGAGGGCCAGGAGACCTCCTTGGATGGAGAAGGAGCTGCTGAGAAAAATTCACAGGAAAAAAGAGGCTTATAAAAGGTGGAAACAATGACAGGTGGCCTGGGATGAATACAGGGATGTTGTCCGGGTAGTTAGGGACCAAGTTAAGAAAGCTAAGGCCCAATTGGAGCTAAACTTGGCAAGGGATGTTAAAGATAATAGGAAGGGATTTTATAGGTATGTAGCAGCTAAAAAACAGACTAAGGACAATGTAGGCCCCCTCCGGAAACTTTCGGGAGAACTGGCTACACAGGACTTGGAGAAGGCTGAGGTTCTGAATGGCTTCTTTGCCACGGTCTTCACTGGCAAAGGCTCTGTCCGCAGCACCCGAGTCTTGGAAGGCGGACGCAGGGACTGTGAAAACCTAGACCTTGGGCCCACTGTACGAGAGGATCTGATTCGAGACCATCTTAAGAACCTGAATGTACACAAGTCCATGGGACCTGATGAAATCCATCCACGGGTCCTGAAGGAGCTGTCGAATGAAGTTGCAAAGCCACTGGCCATCATATTTGAAAAATCATGGCAGACAGGTGAAGTTCCTGAGGACTAGGAAAAGGGAAATATAAGCCCCATTTTCAAGAAGGGGAAAATGGATGACCCGGGGAATTACAGAGCAGTCAGTCTCACCTCTGTGCCTGGCAAAATCTGGGAGCAGATTCTTCTGGAAGGCATGCTAGAGCACATGAGAAACAACAAGGTGCTTGGTGACAGCCAGCATGGCTTTACTAGGGGAAAATCCTGCCTGACCAATTTGGTGGCCTGCTATGACGGGGCTACAAAAGTGATGGACAGGGGTGGAGCAGTTGACATCATCTACCTGGACTTGTGCAAAGCATTCGACACTGTCCCACATGACATCCTTGTCTCTAAATTGGAGTGTCATCAAATTCATAGGTGGACCACTTGGTGGATAAAGAACTGGCTGGATGGTCACACTGAAAGAGTTGTGGTCAATGGTTCAATGTCTGGCTGGAGACCAGTAATGAGTGGTGTCCCTTAGGGATTGGTGTTGGGACCAGTCTTGTTTAATATTTTTGTCACTGACATGGACAATGGAATTGAGTGTTCCCTCAGCAAGTTTGCCGATGACACCAAGCTGTGTGGTTCTGTTGATACGCTAGAGGGAAGGAATGCCATCCAGAGGGACCATGAGACACTTGTGAGATGGTCTGATGCCAACCTCATGAAGTTTAACCATGCCAAGTGCAAGGTCCTACACCTGGGTGGGAGCAATCCCGGGCACAGCTACAGGTTGGGCAAAAAGGAAATTCATGGTAGTCCTGCTGAGAAGGACTTGGGGGTGTTAGTCAATGAGAAAATGAACATGAGCCAGAAGTGTGCACTCACAGCCCAGAAAGCCAACCGGATCCTGGGCTGCATCAAGAGGAGTTTGATCAGCATGTCTAAGGAGGTGATCCTGCCCCTCTACTCTGCTCTCGTGAGACCTCACTTGGAGTATTGTGTGCAGTTCTGGTGCCCTCAACACAAAAACGACATGGAACTGTTAGAACAAGTCCAGAGGAGGGCCACGAGGATGATCAGGGGACTGGAGCACCTCCCATATGAAGACAGGCTGAGAAAGTTGCGACTGTTCAGCCTGGAGAAGAGAAGGCTGTGTGGAGACCTCATAGCAGCCTTCCAGTATCTGAAGGGGGCCTACAGGGATGCTGGGGAGGGACTATTCATTAGGGACTGTAGTGATAGGACAAGGGGTAACGGGTTGAAACTTAAACAGCAGGGGTTTAGACTGGATCTAAGGAAGAAATTCTTTACTGTGAGGGTGGTGAGACACTGGAATGGGTTGCCCAGGGAGGTAGTGAATGCTCCACCCCTGGCAGTGTTCAATACCAGGTTGGACAGAGCCTTGGCTGACATGGTTTAGTGTGAGGTGTCCCTGCCCATGGCAGGGGGGTTGGAACTAGATGATCTTGAGGTCCTTTCCAATCCTAACTATTCTATGATTCTATGATTCTATGCTGTGAGGTCTAGAGCAGCTCCGCTTTGGAGACAGGTTGAGAGAGCTGGGCTTGTTCAGCCTGGAGAAGGCTCCATAGGGGATGACCTTAGAGCAGTTCCCAGTGCCTAAATGGGACCTACAAGAAATCTGGAAAGCGGCTTTTTACAAGGGCATGTAGTGACAGGAGAAGGGGAATGGATTTAAGCTGAAAGAGGGGAGGTTTAGATTAGACATTAGGCAGAAGTTCTTCCTTGTGTGGGTGGTGAGGCCCAGGCACAGGTTACCCAGAGAAGCTGTGGTTGTCCCACCCCTGGAAGTGTTTAAGGCCAGGTTGGACAGTGTTTAGAGCAACCTGGTCTTGTGGACAGTGTCCCTGCCCATGGCAGGGGGTTTGGAACTGGGTGATCTTTAAAGTCTCTTTCAACCCTAGCCGTTCTCTGATTCTCTTATTCTACAAAAATATCAAATTTATGGAGTACTAATATTAATAATATGCTCAGTTAGGTCCTGACATTATAGAGAGTTTTCATACGCTTCATGAGAACCCAAGGACACTTTTATGTTGGGGGCCAATTTGCTCATACCTGCTTCAATACTACAGAAAGCTTTTTGTTAGTTCTAGGCAAGGAAAAAGCTGGTAACTTAGAATCATAGAATAGTTTGGGTTGGAAAGGACCTTAAGATCATGCAGTTTCAATCCCCCCGACATGGGCAGGCACACCTCCCACTAAACCGTGTCACCAAAGGTGCTGTCCAGCCTGGCCTTGAACACCATCAGGGATGGACAGTTCACAACTTCTATGGGGAACCCATTCCAGTGCCTCACCATGCTTAAGTAAAGAACTTCCTCCTTATATCCAATCTAAACTTCCCCTGCTTAAATTTTTACCTGTTACCCCCTGTCCTATCACTACAGTCCCTAATGAAGAGTCCATCCCCAGCATCCCTACAGGCCCCCTTCAGATACTGGAAGGCTGCTATGAGGTCTCCATGCAGCCTTCTCTTCTCCAGGCTAAACAGCCCCAACTTTCTCAGCCTGCCTGCCTTCCAAGAGTTGGGTGTTGTGGTAAGATCATTTGCCAGTGAAGACCGAGGCAAAAAAGTCATTAAGAGCCTCAGTCTTCTCCAAATCCAGGGTAGCCAGTTCTCCTGATAGGTTCTGGAGAGGGCCCACGTAATCCCTAGTCTGTCTTGTATTTGAGATGTTTCTATAGAATCCCTTCCTGTTATCTTTAACATCCCTAGCCAAGCTTAGTTCTACCTGGGCCTTATCTTTCCTAACCCAGCCTTTAGCTTCCTGAACAACATCCCTTTATTCCCAGGTCACCTGTCCTAGCTTCCACCTTTTATAAGCCTTTTTTTCCTTCAAAGTTTCCTCAGCAGCTCCTTATCCATCCAAGGAGGTCTCCTGGCCCTCCTGCTGCACTTCCTTCTAGTCAGGATGCAACACTCCTAAGCTTGTAGCAGGTGATCCTTGAATATTAACCAAGAGTCTTGGGCCCTATGCCCTTTAGGGCTTTATCCCATGGAACCTTACTAAGCAGGTTCCTAAAGAGCCCAAAGTCTGCTCTCTTGAAGTCCAGGGCAGTACACACTCTTCCCACTGTCCTGAGGATCTTGAACTCGACCGTCTCATGATCGCTGCAACCAAGGGTGCCCTGGAGTGTTTCCAACCAGCTCTTCCTTGTTGGTGAGCATGAGGTCAAACATGGCACCTCTGCTTGTCGGCTCTTCTATTACTTACAGAAGGAAGTTGTCTTCCACACAATCGAGGAACCTTCTGGATTGCTAATGCTGAGCTGTACCATCAGTCCAACAGATATCAGGGTGGTTGAAGTCCCCCATGAGGACAAGGGCCTGCGAGCATGAGGCTCTTCCTATCTGTCTATAGAGTGCTTCATCCACAGTCCTCTTGATCAGGTGGTCTGTAACATATCCCTACAGTAATGTGTCCCATCACCGATTTCCCCTTAACCCTGACCCACAAACTTTCTGTTAACTGATCACCTGTCCCCAGACAGAGTTCCATACTCTCCAGCCTATCGCTAACATAAATAGCAACTCCCCCTCTCTGCCTGCCAGGCCTATCTTTTCTAAAGAGCCTGTAACCTTCCATTCCAACACTTCAGTCACAGGAGCCATCCCACCATGTTTCTGTGATGCCTATTATAGCTCCATAGATGTGCCCACATCTCTAATAACTCGTTTGTTCGCCATACAACAGGCGTTTGTATAGAGGCATCTGAACCAAGCTCCAAACGAAGCAGGCTCATTGGCTGGAGCGGCTGAAATATCTCTACATTGCTCCGAGCATTTACCATAGGCGCTGGCAAGTGACTGGGTGTGTTGGGATGAAACTGTTAATTGCTGTTAATTGTCATCTTCCTTTTTTTTTCTTTTTTGTTTGTTTTTTGTTGGGTTTTTTTTGTTACTATTTCTCATCTCCCCAGGTTAATGCCCTCCTTCTTCTCTCCATGAGCTACAGGGGACACTTGAGGCCTCTGCACAGTTTGGGCCTGGAGCAAGCAGTCCTGCTTCCTCTCAGCTACCATGACATCTTGCAGCTTATTGATAGCATCCTGCAGCTCAGCCCAGGCTGCAAGAGGACCTCCCCCAGGGAGCACCGAGTACAGCCCTGCCCATTCTGCACCTTTCCCTCACAAGACCAGTGCAAGCACTCTCTCCACTCCGAGCTCTGCCCTGCAGCCTCCCCCTCTTACCGGCTCTGTCTGGGTGCCTACGCTGGCCACCACTGGAGCAACCGGAGCAGAGCTCCCAGACCCGGCTCTGGTCATAAGACGAGTGCTCCCCATCCCCCCCCCGGCCTGTACAAACCGCTGCGCCACACCCTCTCTGACTTTCCGTGCTCCCTCGGGCAGGGTTTTACCCAATCAGGGCTGGTGCCGCTCCTCCTGGCTCCGCCCCCTGTGAGTTCCTGCTTGTGCCAGCTGAGCTGCCGGCTCTTGGGCAAGTCCTGTCGAGGGCTTGAGGCTCCCTGGGTGGCTCTTGCCGCTCCGAGGTGAGGCTCCAGGGTGCTGAGCTTCCCCTGTGCAGGTGTTGAAGGCATCCGGTCTCGAGCTACTCACCTCAGCAAGTCAACTTTCAGCCCTCTGGTACTAGTCGAACCTTGTACTACAAAGCCCATCCTAGCCCTGTGTGGACTGCTCTATTAACTGTGTTAGAATTTCTGTGAACATTATAAACTTATAAGTTAATGATTTTGCTAATTATATTTTACTGAAATTCAGGTGTAAGGGAGGCCTCGATTCTGATTTGACTTTTCAGAACTTATTGACTGAGCACTGAATAAGGAAAAATCTTAAGTATTTTAAATAGTGTAGAAGTTTTTAACAACAATATGTGACATATGCACCTAAAAATGTAGTCTTCACATAAGCTGTGATATCCTCTTGGTATTAGTGAATGTAGCAATGCTATTTACATACTGAATTGAATACAAGAACCTTATTTAGAAAAAAGGTGCTTTTGTTGAACAGTAGACCTGAGGATTATTTTGTGTTTTGTTGATGGGATATGTAATAATAGTGGCAAATCTTTCAGTTCATAATGAGCTATTGAAACAGGACAGCATTTTCACACTAAGAAACTGCATAGGATTTAAGAAAAGGACAAGCTGCAGATCATGGTTGCTTACAGATAACCATTGTTTGCTCAGCATCCAAGATTTTATGGATTCTTTGGTGTTAAGATGCACTTGGGATTTAATACATGTAGCTTTAAATAATTCCTGAATAAATGGAATTAAAAAAAAACTTTCCAAGGAGGTGTAAACTGATATGTAGACAGTGATATTTTTGAGCAGAATAGTGCATGATTTTGTGTCACAAGTTCTCATGAATGCTCAATATTTGCTGTAGTTCACAAGTTCATTGCTGTCCTTTACGTGTATTTGGCAGCAGTTTGCTCCAGGTTAGCTTCAGTGCATTGCCTGTCACGACTGTTACTGTCTTACTGAGTCCTTGTAATTTCTGGATCTATCTATTGCCATCTCTTATCTATGCAATGCATTACTTTACTGTTTGTAGAGTTTGTAGTACAAGAAGATTCTGCTTCAGGATTAGGGTGCTTGCATGATATGGTATTACAAGTATTCCAATAACAAAAGCTACGGTAAATGGACAGAATTTCATCTTCTAGATGAAAAATAAAGGTTATCAATAACATAGGGTCATGGAATCCAGGGAATCAGGTTGGAAGGGGCCTTAGGATCTTCTCTATTCCAGCCCCCTGTTCAAAACAGAGTTGGTAGACATACTGAGCCTGGCTTTTCAGGGATTATTTGTATGTAGAACCATGGTGCTGTTCTTTTCTGCTTCACGTAATGGGAAAAATACCATCTAGAGCTGTTTATTTTCTGGAGTCATACTCCAGAAGCTACCATATATGCACACAGTTATATATGCATGGGCTGCGGGCCTGATTCTGGCAGGTTTTATATGCTTTTATGTGTCTGTGTGTGCATGCATGTGTGGGAGTGTGTGAAAGTGTTAGTGCTGCTTCCTAATGAAATAGATAAGGAAGTTCATCCTGCTTACTCTATGTACATCATTAAATCATTCTCCATGAAGACTAATAGGATACTGTCTTCACAGTTTCACTTTTGTCCTTCCTCAGGAATGACAAAATTAACGTGTATGGTTTCCCTGGTACTGAATATCTTTCCTAAGCTTTCTGTTTGCAGCATACCTTTGGCACAGCAACTGTTCAAGTATATCACAGTTTATGCTAAGAAATGCCATGTACCTTCTGAATTTGTCAGACATTCTGAAACTTCAAAGCAACTTACCATTTTAGTAGACAAAAATGTTTTAAACATGTGGGGACAAAATTGCTAAACCTTAAGTATTTTTTTTTATAATTGTTAAAAAAAAAGTAAAAAAAGATATATGGAAATACTGGCTTTTCTGGTCAATTCAGTAATTTTCAGTGTGGCAGAATGAACAAAATCTTGTGTGACATACGTTATTCTTAAATTTGGGGGAGTGCGAAAGTAGTAATTTTACTTTTCTTGACATAATAGCTGTATTTTGAAATGGCATTTTAAAACATTTGTTCTACAGTTTAACGTAAACTGCAAACCAACATGTTTTAAAAGTTTTAAAAGGATGAGAGCACTTCATTTAAGAACTTCATACTTTCCAACTATTAAACTGAAAACAGCTTGTTACTTTCTGATGGTGTCTTTGTGAAATGCATTGTCTTGCATGCACACATATACATACACACTCTTCCCTCGCACTCACTGTGTTTCAGTATTGTAGCTGATTTTTGCTTTCATTCCCATGTGTGACCTTTACAGTTGTGACAGCGATTAAAGTTTATGAAATGCCTGTGGTGACTTGAACTGTCAGAAAGCAACAAGAGTGACTGATGCATTTCTTGGCCTCCCCTTCTAGGGGAAAAATCCATCTCCCAAATCCCTTTCCAAACATAAGACTTTCTAAGCTGTCAAAACCCTACTTGGAAAACAAATCAAAAAGAGCAAGTGAAAAGTAAAAAAACATGTACTGAATATTTTTTTTAGATTAAGAGAATGCAGCTTTGTATGAGTTTGCATGCAGCCTGTTATGTGAGAAACCCCCAAGTGACGTGTCATTATAGCTGCATTTAGGCAATTAAAGACAGTTATTTCAATCTGCAGTTTGACAAACAGTCTGTTAAATACATTTATAGATTTAAGGATAAATATCACCTAATAAGCATACTAGCAAACATTGAACCTTACAACTGTGACTTACTGTTCTGTGGAACAGTTAACTGCAGGGAAAAATACATATTTCCCCAAACTTCTGGAGTTTAGATCAGAATTAAAAATAGTCTCACTCCCAAGCCACAGTCAAATCTCTAAGCACTCTTGGAGCTGGATAGAGTACGATTCCAAACTTTTCATCTAGGCTATGTTTGATCTGATTGTTTTTTGCTCAGTGAGCTTGCCTTTTACTCCTACAATTAAGTATCTGAAACTGGAGAAACATCACTTTTCTGTACAGCATTTAAAAGCTAGCATTTATGTCTCTCCCTCTGGGTGCATCCTTTGTTATATGTGTATTTGCTTCTACTCTGTATTTATTTCCCTTCATTTTCTGACCCCATTATGTTCCATGCCTATAGAAAAGATTCTTCTTCAGCCTGAATTCAGCACAGGATCTCCACAGGGAAATCAAATGAAAAACTTTTGAAACTAAATTTTAAAGCCTTTGGCCTTTCTTTTTAAGAGCACTTTTATTGGAAATATTGCAATCATTAACCTGTTTATGCCTTTTGCAAAACAGTATTTCATTCTGTAGAAGAATGTGGACCTTTTTCTATGATTCTCAAGCAAATTAACTCTGAAAGATGGGAAAACTTAAGTCTGTCAGGTTATTCGTAGGGGTAGATATTTCAAAGTAAGTATGTACCGTTTAAGAGTGTTGAAAACCACCGCACAAAAGCTTTGTTACATAAAAACTCATTATGAGGTAGGTTGCAGTGAACACACCAAAACATATATACATGTATGCAGGCACACAAACACACACATGAAGTCATCAGTAATTATTGGAGTTCCTGCTGTGTTGTCTCTTGGTTGCTGTAATTTAATGTGTAGACCAACACTGAAATATTAACTTAGGGAGCAAGTTGATGGTAAGCATTGAATTTTGAAAGTGGACTTGCTTGGTTTATGTGGTAAAATCCTTCTTAGTCACTTTCCTGAGTGACTGTGTATCTGATGATTTTGTATGGGAATGGTCCTCGCAAGGATTATAATTACTATGCTGTAAAAAGCAAAGATAAATTATTCAGGAATACAAAACTTGATTTTTCTCAGTGCTGCTGCAATTACATTTTACTTATAGGTTTAGGAACTTACTGTAATGTTTGGTCATTAAGGGATTATATTTTCCCTTAAGTGCTTCGACTTGACTCAAAAGGTCAAAAGAGACATTCCTTTTGTTTGACATAATATTGTAATACACCGCAGTGAATAAAAGTTGTCTTTTAAGCTACATTGTAGAAGAGGCAAGACTTTTATGTCAATGCAAAGGCCTGGAAATCAGGAAACTTGAACCAAAACCCATTTCTTGGGCTAGATATAAGATAAATGGGGAACAGACAGTCAGTACCTTTAAAAATCAGAGGTCACAGAAATCAGAGGTCTGCTAAGAATGTAGAGACATAGAAATTGCTATTGCAGATCAGGTGAGTCCTTCAATTACTGTAGTTTCCTATATCTCTTAGCAGCTAATGCCAAAAGCTGTAGGAGAAATATATCTGCCAGGAAAGCTATGCCTGAAGCATGAAGGTTGATCTTTCCACTTTTTATTCTTACAAGGAAGAGAATGTTCTTTCTTACTGTTAAATTAATGTCCAGATTTCTCCATGCCTCAGCTAATTTCTTGGGGGTGAAGGAATGTTAAATAGACTTTCCTTCAGCTGCAGTTCCTGATTACTGGAGGGTGACCTCTTTGTCTGTGTTCTGCCCTTGCTCCTTACCTGGCACACAGATGAGGGAACTGCAGTAGAAAGAACATTTATGCTCTAAAAAAAAAAGACCTTTAAGATAGGATACAAAGTTTTAGAAGTGGGCTCATGGCCTAATTTGAGACAGGGTACCTTGGAGACCCTGGATCAGTTGTTTAGGTTGTCTGGGCCTCAATATGTAATTTCTAAACTGAGGATAATGGCATTGCCATTGGATCTTTGGAAGGATATTCTCAGAGTTTGCAAACTAAGGATTAAAGAATGCAAGGAATTTTCATTTATATGACCTAAAGTGACACAGGCGAATGCACATTTTAGCATGATATTCAGTACTTTGTGATGTTATTCTCATATGATCACAATATTTTTATTTGAAGTAAATAATTATTAAGCAAACTCAATTCTGATGACTCAGTATTTCTTACACTTTCATTGTTTGCAACACTTCAATGGTAGGAATATTTTAAATCTGTCAAAGATAAATTTGGTTTTCTACTGTTTTACATGTCCCTGAGCATGAATGCATGTTTCAGATTAAAAAACACTTAGATCCTATTACACTGTAGTTGAAAACCCGAGCAACTGAAGACTTTCTGACTATATGAGACATCCTTGCACCACTGTGATTAGTGAAATTGACAACAGTAATAGGAAATGTTAGGGTTTGGTCCAAAGGGTACAAGAGCTCCATGAACATTTGTTCTTGTAAGAACTGGTTTTGCAGGTGGAAAGGTGTTATCAGCTTTTACCCCAGTCAGATTCCTTTTCAGAACCAAAATGAGCAGTTCTTCAATATTCAGTCATTCATATACCAAGTCCCTGATGACCCATTACATTTCAACCAAACCAACAGCTGTAAACGTCCTTCTGTAGGATGAACTAGGTTGAGCTTTTAACCTTCCCTGTGAAAAGGACAACAAAGGAATATTAGCATTCAGTAAAAAAGAGGAAACTCAATTTACTCTTTCACTGTTAAAGTCATATATATATATAGTTATTTCATATAAATGGTGTGTATAACTATAGTAAGCCATATATATTAAAAACTACATATAAAATTATATATCATTCATATGTGCAGTTATTGCTGAGAACACAGTGTGAGGGTATTGGAGAGTGGAAGAAAGGATAAAATCAATGAGATCAAGAACTTTTGGATTTCTGTCTAAGCAGGGTACATGAAAAATGGGACAAACTGAAGAGAAAGGGCGAATATTCCTGTTCATATCAGTATGCACTCTGTATTATTATATTCTGTTGAAAAAACTGAGGATTTATGAGGGGACACATGCTAATATCTGTCCATAATATGTCTTTTGTCCAAAGACTGCTTTGCTAGTTGTGGATAACCAAAAACAAACATAGAAAAAGTGCCAAAACAAACAAACAAACAAACAAACAAACAAACAAACAAATCATCATGATGTGGTTTTAATTAAACTCCAAAGACTGAATAGAATTTTTCCTGAATCAGTATCCTACTGTTATGTATAAGACCTGTTATAAAACGTCAAACTCTTCACTGCTCCTTTTTCTTTTTCTCTTTTTTTTTTTTTTTGTAAAACTGAATTTTTTATTAGGACGAGCATGCAAGACATAAGAATCTCTGTGTATATGTATATGTGTGCTTAATTTATTAGTTTTTTCACTGTCATTCTGTCAGGTCATTTGCCGATACTAAGAAATAGAATCTGTTTGTTGTTCCAGCACTATTAGTTTACATTTCATGCCACCAAATATAAGGCTAAATCAAAGAAGGGGACATTGTTAGACAACATGGAAACTAGTTTAATTTGAAACTTTCATCTTGCTTGGAGAAATGCAGTCGTTAATCTAGACCACAGGAACCAAGGAAAGCATCTATACTGGTTTGGAAAATAGGAACCAGTGTGAAGCCTGCTGAATCAAAACCCACCCCAGAGTCTTTTAGGAAGGGAGAGAGCCTTTACTAAATGTCCTGATACAGTGGCAGAACCTTAATCTTCCTGGGGAAAATCAAATGAGTGACTCATGAGATCTTTGTTTTCCTTTTCCTTTAACCAGAGTTAGTTCATCTGACTTGCAGAAGTATGCATGGGTATATGTTAAGCAACCCAGATCTTTTGCTCATCAGCTTCCAATTTATGCCCATCTTAATGCATCTTGCTTTTGGTAGTACCTTCCTATAGAGCAACACCACATGGTACCCCTTACAAGGAAATTAAATTGTACAGCCTTGGGAGAAGTTACTGAATAGAACAGAATAGAGGAAATAATATTGTGCTGGATCCAAAAGCAAGATTGCTGCTCCTCCATGTCTCCAGGTGAATTGGTTGTGAGCCTGAAGGTGCATTATCAGCAGGCCCACATACACAAAACACATATGTACATTAAATGTGTACATACATACACAGCTAGACACACAGACAGACACTCAGAGCACTCACATGAACTTAGACAGCACTGACAGCCTCATTCTGCTCCTCTCTCTGGCTGGCCAGGCTGGGTGTTTACTAGCTAGAATGTGTATGACAGGCTGGAGAGGTGGTCTTGAACAAACCTCGTGAAGTCCAACAAGGCCAAGTGCAAGGTCTTGCACATGGGTAGAGGCAATTACAAGCACAAATACAGGCTGGGAAGAGGATGGATGAACAGCAGCCCTGAGGAGAAGGATTTGGGGGTGTTGGTGGATGTAAAGTTGAATATGACCTGTCAGTGTGCACTTGCAGCACAGAAAGCCCAGAAAGATGCTGTGTGAAAAGGAGCATGGCCAGTAGGTTGAGGGAGGAGATTCTCCCCCTCTGCTGCACCCTGTGAGACCCCCCCTGCAGTTCTATTTTCAGCTGTAGGGCTCCAACACAAGAGGGATGTGGAGCTGTTGGAGCAAGTCCAGAGGAGGCCATGCAGATGCTGTGAGGGCTGGAGCAGCTCTGCTCTGGAGACAGGCTGAGAGAGCTGGGCTTGTTCAGCCTGGAGAAGGCTGCATAAGGGGAGACCTTAGCAGCCTTGCACTACTCAAAGGGGGCCTACAGGATAGAGAAGGACTTTTTGTCAGGGCAAAGTGATAGGGCAAAGGGTAATGGCTTTAAACTGAAAGAGGGTAGACATAGATTGGATACTGGAAGAAGTTTTTCCCTGTAAAGGTGGTGAGTCACTGGAACAGGTTGCCCAGAGAAGCGATTTGCCCCATCCTTGGCAATGCTTAAAGCCAGGTTGGATGGGTCTTGGAGCAGCCTGATCTAGTGGAGGGTGTCCCTGCTTGTGGCAGGGGGTGGATGATCAACTGGATGATCTTTAAGGTCCCTTCCAACCCAAACTAGTCCATGAGTCTATGATTCTATATGATCCCAATCTCCTCAGTTGCTGACATGGGGACATACAAGCCCCCGAGACTCCAGTCTCACTGCTGTTGCTGGTATACACCACAACAGACACACTGCTTGCCAGGACTTTCCAGGTCCCAGTAGATAGCCTTGCTGTGATCTCAGCCTTAGAGACTCATGGATGCTCTCATATTCAGATCTGGCCACTGGAAATCAATTCCTTGTCCCAGGCCACTTGTTCTTACTGGCTGGTCCAGCTTAATCTTCATTGACACTCTCACAACTGCACTTGCTTCAGTTCCTACATCGTGTGCGCATGGTCCTTCAACCCATGTATCACCCCAGTGACTGCCCTCAGACCCTGTGCACACAAACAACAGGACCTCTACCCAGAAAAGTGTTAGAAAGCAATTTAGCAAGAAGACAGGACAGACTGCACTGATCAGGCACATGGCAGATGAGTGTACTGACCAGCACGCTATTTACACAACTAGACCTGTTTCTACTCTCATACCTCTGTTTTCCCACTCTTGTCCCTCCCCAGATCAGCTAAACACTTTCCTTGTTTCACCTTTGGTTCTTCCCCTAAATATCCCATAATAAGTCCTGTGTGATCCATGACAGCTTCCCAACTGCATCCCCTGATGTGTCCCAACCCTAGGCAGCAAACCTTGTCAGTCTGAAAGGTGATCCTTCCCGGTCCCAGTGACTCCTGGTGATGAATTTCACACCTGAATAACAGCTGAGACTCTGCTGGGACAGCCCTGGGAGGGGCCTGGACAAGGTGGTGGTTACTTGGGAGTTCTTGATTTCCCTTCTGCCATCTTATTCTCCTGGAAGCTTGTGGAGAGTGACTTTTGATAAGCTGATGACTGCTGTGATGAGCCTGGGAGTAGCCTGGCAGGGTATTATTTGAGCTACCCCATTGTTTCTGTGGGTGTGCAGAGAAGCTTATATTACATAGCTGAGCACACAGGGATCCACAGGACTCCTCAGTCAATGGTGTGGATAGTGGTGACATCCTCTTAGTCAGACTGGATGAAAAATCAAAAGGGAGAAACTGAAAGACTGAGGGACGTTAGCTTATGGTATTCAAAATATCAGTGTTTGCACTGATGAAATCAGAGCCTGAAACAAACTGATGTGGGGAAAAGGGGAAATCTTATTTGATGCTAACTTAGAAAGATCATAGATAAAAATGTATCCCATAAACAGCTAAATTAGAATTAAACTCTGAAAAAAAAAGCTACTAATTGATTCCAGTATATGTGTGTGTGTGTGATTATTGCTTGTAACCTAAGATTTTTTCCAGGTATTTGAGCATAAATGTTGAAGATAGGAAAATTAAAGGCTAAATGGACAGAATATAGAACTTCAAGCAACAGAGACAAGTATATTGAGCAGTGCACAGCGAGTGTAATCATCAGATCAGCTGCATCGACCGTACAGAGATATTTTATGCTGGCTAATGTCCTCTTGAAAGTACAAAACAAGAACAGAGAGCTTTGAAGCAATCCTTTGAATCCAATTTTAAGGATATTGCTGTTGTGTCAGCTGAATGACAAGTGCAAAGCTGTCTCTTACAGGAGTCAAATGCATAAGTGGTGCAAATCTGAAATACATTTAAAGCAAAATTTTGTTTTATTTTAATGTAACTTGTAACAGATTAATGGGCATATTTGGAAAATTGATACAACTTAACTATATTATTTTGTGTTGAGCAGGGAAAGAAGGGTATTTAGAATATAATTTATTGGCTTGTTTCTGAATTAGCCTTTTTTTTTTTTAAATTGTGATCACTGTTGTTGATACTGAAATGTTGCAATTTTTTTGAAAAAAGTTTCTGCTTCGTAACTGCAGATAATATATGTTATTTGCTAAAGCCATGAAACTAAAGCTATTTTCCAAATCCTGTATCTGTTGGTTACAGTATGAAGAAAATAGAAGTATGTCTTTCAGAATTTTATCTATGACCTAGCTTTTTTTTGAAGTAGAATTTGCTAGCTTTCCCTGTAAGTGAACTAAAATTCTATTCGGTACCTGGAGGAAAAGGCAAAAAAAAAAAAAAAAAGGAAAAGAAGAGAAAATCAGGCCAGAACCTCAGCTTGTACATGTTGTAGGAGGAGAGAAGCAGAGAAGCATAGTTGGTTTCTTTGCACATGTATTGAACAATAACTCAGACTTCTATCCTTCTGTAAGTAGTAGTCTTCATAGGCAGGGTACCTTAGTTCTAGCAACATGGTAAAAGTCTCTTTATTTTCCCTGACTATGTTTCATAAACCACAGGGACAGCAGCCATTGCACAGCACAAAGAGTATGATAAATAGGAAACCTAAGCTTCATATTGAAAGGCATGAACCAAGCAGCACAGAGTGACTTGACTGATTGAAAATAACATATATGCTGGGGAAGAAACAATCAAAATATGAAAGCACAAATAGAGTTTGTCTAAAGGGCCAACAGAGTTGCTGTACAAGAAAATACATATTTAGATATGATTTAAATGTAAATTTCAGACAACACTCAGGGAAATTTCCCTTGATTGCTGTATATCATAGATCTTAATATCATACGTTTCCAACTAGGTTACTTACAACCTAGCTTACGTGTAAAACAACGCCAAACATTCCTGTATCAACAAAGATGGAAGAAATGAGAATTTAACAAAAGAAGATAGAAAGTCTGCTATTTACCAGCAGATAATTGCACTCTAAATGATTGTGCTATAATTCCAATTCATATTTATCTGTCTTTATTCTATTATGGTTTCCAATTTTAGGCCAGGAAACTTACCTTGAATTAGTTCTTGCTGACCCATACTACGCTGTTTGGTTGAACTAAAGTTGGAAATATTGTCTGGGTCATAGACACTTACATTAGAATTTTATCCTTTTCACAGGGGATAAAGGTGGGAGAGGTATACTATGGCTCCACTTTGAATAAAAGGTCCAAACAAGTGATGGTGTATGTGCATACAATTTTTTTAGAACTACAGTAAAAGGTATTGATTGTCTGGTTATGAGTAAGTAGTATGTTCTGCCCAGTACTAAGAAGAAGCAATAGATGCATTAATTACAGAACTGAGAACACAACCACAGGTATTGTAGATATTTTAAATTTTCTATGTAAAGAAATATCAGTCCTCCAATAGGTGTGATTATTTGGTATGTGTAAGAATGAAATGCAAACTTTTTGCCTGTTCTAGTTCAGTGGTTCAGAGAAGTGAGAGAGGTATATGTTACTAATACGGCAATTTTTATAAGATACATCATTAAGGGTAGGAGACAAATTTCTGTCTTTACTAACTGTGTTTGACTTAGGCCAATACTTTTAATTTCCACAACTTTTAAATCTATAATATTGGTTCAGAGAGTTTAAGTGGCTCAAAAGGTCCCTGTGAACCAACTTATTTTTGTTTTCCAAACTGAATGTATTTTGCTAAATATCCAAGGCTGTCTGCCATTTGTGCAGTTATAAGTAATTCTTCCTATAACACTTACTCTAGCTGTCCATTATATGCTACCATAATCTGTTCAGAAAACAGTTTGACTGCTGGAAGGATTTGTTAATTTTCTGTGATTCGGATTTATTCAGATAGTTGTATGCTGAGAACATTACTTAATATTGATACTTTACTGTGAACTTCTAAAAATGGAATTGCTTTATGCACTTATAGAGGTGTAGCCACCAGATTTACGTTGCCTATGCAAGTAAATGCAGTAGTTCTGCAGTGCTTTACCTTTTAGAGATGGGGTTATCTGATGTACTTTTTATGTAGCTAAACTTTTGACTTATTGGTCATAAAGCTAAAATTCATGAGTAATTCTGACTAAGCTGTAGGTCTTTTATTGCATTTCATTTATCATTAACTGCAAGGTGCATGTACCATCAGCAAAGTCAATACCTTCAGGCATTTCAGGCAGCCTTTTATACTTAGAATTCGTATTTCTAGGCCAGAAATCTCATAGGAAAACAAAATGTGCAAATAAGGGCAATGACGTGAAGGCACATCTTTGTTTAACTGCAGTAGTGCCCACTAAACAGAACTGGTGAATTCACAGTATATGTGAATATAGTGAGGAGAGGGTAACCCAAGATCTGCTCTTGTTGGGGCTGGGGTTTTGATTCAGATTCGATTTTTGATTTAGATAACACTGTAAAGGAGTTTCCTGGGATGGCAGGATGGAAAGCAGCAGGCAATAATATGGCTACTCCACTCATTACCTTTAAATTCCCTTTAATTTAAATAGAATTAAATTAATAGATAACTATTCTGCTTCATTCTCCTGCCCTTAATTGTATCTTCCATATTTCATAGATGTCATTTCTGTGGATTGATTTGCAGCCATTACTTCCCAGCCTTATTGTTCAGTTTTCTTAAACAGAAGAAGTTTAAGTTAGATATAAGGAAGAAGTCCTTCACTATGAGGCTGCTGAAGCACTGGAACAGATTCCCCAGATAAGATGGTAAATGCTCCATCCCCAGCAATATTTGAGGCCAGGTTGGACAGAACCTTCGGCAACATGGTCTAGTGTGAGGCATACCTTCCCATGACACAGTGGTTGGAACAGAATGATTTTAAGTACCTTTTCAACTCTAACTTTCTATGATTCTTTTATTCTATGAATCTTCCATTTAGTACAGAATACCTATGCTATTTACTTTTATTAAATCACAACTTTTATTTCTTTTTTTTTCTTTTTTTTTTCTGAAACAAAGTTCAGAAGATCAGTGAGTTTAATTCACTCTACCTTGTCAATTTATGTGATTTCTTTATCAAAATCCCTTGGACAGTTACTGGATACTTTCAAAGAGAGTTACTTATTCATAACGATTTATAAGTTTCAGTAAAAAATGTATTCTTTTTAGATGTTATATTTAGCATCAGCTATTCATTTTGTAGTTTTTCTTCTTAAGAAGTTCCAACTTTTCACATCAGAAGCTAAGACTCCAGCATCACAACTATCTGAATGTAGCAGAAGTAATTTATTTAGTTTTTTTATCCATTTAATTATGTGAAACGTATATTTACTAATTATGAAACATATGCAGAAATCAAAATTATTTAAAAACAAACCCTATTCCCGATTAATTCAGCTTCCTTTGCTTTTGTCATATGTATCTATACAAGTGTTTAGTCTGAATTTAGATGCAAATTAAACTACTATTTAAGCAACATCAGACCAGAGGAGAAGACAAACTATTTTTTTTGGGTCAGTTTCAGCTGTAAATAAGGAAAGCATAATATGCAGAAAGAAGTCTTCTTCTGACACCCATGTCTTCTAACAAGGGTTTAAAATACATAGTTTTGGAAATATGAATTAATGGATATGAGCTATATTTTGTCAAAATGAAGCTCATATTAATGTCTGATTTTAAAATTAGTTCATCAAGTTCCTGAATATATAATATGTCTAAGACTTCTATTTCATCCTTTAGACTTCTACATTAGGAATTATTATGAATTGATGGGAGTAAAATAAGACAAAAATACATAAAACAGCTGGGCCAGGCTCTACCAGAGAACCACATCATCTGCTAGATTAAGGTTACATTTAATCCATCTGTACATAATTAAGCAGGGTATTTCAAGACTTCTAATTTAGATTACACTTCAGTAAATTGTCTCCATTGGAAACAAAGTGGGAAGCTTGAGATATGTAGAAATATTGAACCATCTGTTGTTTGAAACAGTAGATGATAGAATCTAAAATTGTTCACTCTCAGTTAATTTCAAAGAGGGGAATGGGAATCAGAGATTGCTTATTTAATTACAATGTCTAGAAATACCAGTTGTGCTATGTAGTATTTTAACATACTGCCTAAGCATACTACAAAGTATGTTCTTTCTTCAAGACTTGAGTGACTTTTTTATAAAAAAGTTCAGTTAAAAGTTGTTCTTCAGTGTTACAAATGTCTCATGAAAAATGATTCATTAGAGAAACTCAAAGAACCTGTGACTTGTTCTATAATAATTTGAAGTAGAAGACATTATGATGGTGACAACAAAGAAGCATTATGACAGCTTTTGTGTCTAAAGGTCAGCCTGCCTTTACAGGCCAGTCTAGGCCTTTTTTTCTTTTTTCCTCACTTTAACCTGAGGTTTTAACATACAGCACAAATTTGATGGCTGTTAAATTAAAATTATATTTTCAGTTTCTCTTGAGAAGAAAACAAGGTATCCCTGAGACAAGAACAGACAATAAACACCAAGTGTCACTTTAGCAGTGTGTAAACAGTAGTGTCGCAGTTTAAGCCCAGCCTCAGAACCAGAACGCAGAACTCAGAACCACGCAGCTGCTCACTCACTCCCTTGCTTCTTGCCCTGCCCCACTCCCAATGGGATGGGGAGGAGAATCAAAAGAATGCAAATCCCACAGGCTGGGATAAGAATAGTCCAGTAGCTAAGGTATAACACAAAACCACTACTGTTACCACCAATAATAATGGTAACGGAAATAACAAGGGAAGAGAATACAGCTGCCCACCACTCGCTGACTGATACCCAGTATGACCTGAGCAGCAAACTAGCCTTTCCGGCTAACTGCCCCCAGTTTATATACTGGGAATGATGTGCTGTGGTATAGAATACCCCTTTGATTAGTCTGGGTCAGGTGTCCTGTCTCTGCTTCCCCCAGCTTCTTGTGCCCGTTCTCACTGGCAGAGCATGAGAAACAGAAAAGGACTTGATTGGAGTAAGCATTACTTAGCAGCAACTAAGACATCTGTATTATCAGTATTGTTCTCATGCTAAAATACAAAACCACAGCACTACCCTAGCTACTAAGAAGGAGAAAAATGACTACTACTGTTGAACTCAGGACAAGTAGGAATTACAATTCATAGTGGAAGGATATGTAGTACAGTAGCTCCACTGAAATATCGTTTTGGCCTTAAAGTAGTACATGCAAGTGTAAAATAAAGTGCTGGTGAAAGTGCTTGTCAGAGAACATTCACATAATCCCAATCTCTTTAGCTGTGTTTACTTATCAGAAGACATGGTGTTAAGAAGGTTAAAAAATGACACTGTCATAGATGACTTCTGTGTTTAACTTTTTAAATGCTTCTTGTTCATTGTGTAATTCACAACCTAGAGTGACATACCCAAATTAAAAGCCTTTCTTAGCCAATGCATGGTTAGGAGCTTTAACATGCTGTTCTAAAACAATTTAACATTCAGAGCAGGAAGCTGTCTCGACATTGCAAATAAAAAATACTGAGTATATGTTAATGACTTCTACTATCTGCATCCGTTCTAAGTAATCCACCCTTGAAGATGTGTGCCAATTTTGCTTCCTTGAAGTGTGAAGCAGACAAATCTGGCCAGTAGAAGTGTCACAACAGGAGGGAACTATCTTGCCCAGACAGAGGCACTTCTGAGTATGTGAAGAAGTGATGCTGTAGGCATTTGGGAATGATAAGTAAAAAAATGCGTCTGCTCATAGTGTTTACAAGGCCTTTATAGTTAGCCTGAGGGATCATTGATTTGCAGGTATTTCAATTTCCACTGTAAGCATCTGAGTCTTTATGGTCTGGCTGCAGGTTATTTTCAATGCTATTAGAGAAAGCACAGCAGAATGGAACTTGGTTTCTCTGTGGTATATTGTATTAGTCCATCCATTTTAGCAAGAAAATGCATTTTAAACAACTGTTATAATGGTTGAGATCTATCAGGTAATTATGCTATACAAAACACACCATTCTCTCTGGCACTGCCCTTCACTTTCTGCACAGTTCTGCCTGTATGTGAGAAAGAGGGAAAGAGAAGGAGATATTCCCCCAGAATAGCAATGGAACTCCTTTGAAATGTAAACAGGGGTTATAGAGCTCTTGTTAGTGATATGTAATTTTTCTTCAAACTTCCAAATTTTTAAAGTTTCTATTTCAGAAATAATTTTCAGCTGTTAAAGGGCAAAAAGGCTTTGGACCAAGGATTTGGTCAGCTATGAGCCTTTAAGTTCACCTCTTGCGTATTCTGTTAAAATCCATAGGAAGGTGCAATAAATACTATTCTCAATGTGACTTTCAGATTTTAAGACTGGTAATAATAATGGAGAGTTATCCTGAGACTGTATTCCCACAAGGCCACTTGCTTTTTTATTTCAGTTCCAGTGTCCTTGTGTATCTGATTAGGGCACCTGTTGTAGCTGATCAGTGTAAACTAGCAATGTACTTAATACCCTGAGGGAACATTTCAGCATATCTAAATGACTGCCACAGGTGAGAAGGTAATCTTCACCCTTTAAGTTGGGAAAGCTCAGCTGTAGTTGTGTGTCTATCTGCATACCTGGACAAGGCAAAGTGGGAGGATTTGGGTTACTTGGTTATGTCTGTATTCAGCAATAGTTATATTTGATCTGTGAGTAGAAGCATCTCATAATAAAGAATATGATCATAAAGGCAAGATGAAAAAAGCTACTCAAAATCTTAAATTTTGCTTCATTGTAGTAGAATGTGCTATTCGTTAGGAAGGACATTTGACTGCTTTCTCGTAAGTATGAAGAAAAGAGGGATAGTTACTGTTACAGTAGAAATCATTTTATGATTAATGACATAATAATAATAATCTTGCTCAGTGTCACTAACATTGGTGCATAGTCCTTCCAGCATAAGTTAATTTTATGTGTTTAAAAAAACATTAGCAGGTTGTTTATGACCCACTTCACAAACAAGAAAAAGGCTAATCTCTATTTTTCACCATCAATCTTTACTAAAAACAGACCTGTGTCTAAGACATGTGAGTACAGGCATAGCAATGAGATCCAGGACCTTTCTCACTGTGGAGCATTTCATTATTTTATCAGATGATTGTCATGGTTTAAAACCCCACCTCAGTCTCCCACAGTACCACACACTCCTTTGTTCCCCCCCTCCCCCCCCCACCTTCCCACTCCCGCAAGGATGGCGAGGAGAAACGGAGGAATACAACTCCCACGAATCGAGGTAAAGCCAATCCAACAATTAAGGTATAACACAAATCATTACTGCTACCACTAATAAATTAATGTTAGAGGAAATAAACAAGGAGAGAGAATATGATACCACCCACCGAAATGAGCCCAACCCAGAAGAGAGCTAACCCCTCCCCTTCCGGCCAACTTCCAGTTCCCTCCCCGAGCAGGACGTGCTGTGGTATGGAATACCTCCCCGACTAGCCCAGACCAGGCACCCTATCTCTCCCTCCTCCCTGGAAGAGCATGAGCTACTGCTGAACCCATGACATTATCCACCCCTTATTCCATACCATTCACGTCATGCTCAGATCCCACATTTTCAGTATACCATCATATATATATATATATATATATATATATATATATATACACATCTGCATACACCCAGACAGATAGAAATAAATAATTTCTTAATACATAGATTAATCTCTATAATGCAATTGAGTCCATTTGGTCCATGATGTTAGGTTTGTAATAGTCTTTTGTAGCAGGAAAGTCTGTGTGCAGTGCTGGATTGTTGCCTGCTGATGTTGATCATCCCTTTACTGCAGAACTCATCTGGTTCTATCAAAGTTCATTCTCTGTTGGGACGATGGTTAGAGGGAAGTCAGGGCCAGTCGCTGGTGACCTGAAGACATCTAGTTGATGGACTATAAAAATATTACACCACAAGCAACAATGTATAATTAAGTTCATTGGCTGTTTTCCCCTAAAATCAAATCCCCTTGACGTATACATCAGACTTCCCCATCTTCCTGCATTACCCACCAAGTCTATCCGGGTCCTTGAGCAAAAGCAATCCCACGAGTGGGTTTGCCTTGGCCTGAAACAGGAGTAACCCAGACTGTCTTCCCTAGCAAATTTCTCATGTGCACTACAGGAACCTTGTCCCCCTCTACAATATGTAAAAGTTCTGACTGGGCTGGTCCAGCCCTGTTGGCAGATCCTCTGGTGTTGACCAACCAGGTGGCCTTTGGTAAATGTGTATCCCTGTGCTTGAAAGTTCCTCCACCCATTGCTCTCAGTGTAGTTTTTAACAGCCCATTGTACTGTTCAATTTTCCCAGAGGCTGGTGCATGCTAGGGGATGTGATACACCCACTCAATGCCACGTTCTTTGGCCCAAGTGCCTAAAGGTTGTTCCGAAAATGAGTCCCATTGTCTGACTCAGTTCTCTCTGGGGTGCCATGTCGCCACAAAATCTGGTTCTCAAGGCCCAGGATAGTGTTCTGGGCAGTGGCGTGGGGCACAGCACATGTTTCCAGCCATCCTGTGGTTGTTTCCACCAAGGTAAGCACATAGCGCTTGCCTTGGCGGGTTGGTGAGAGTGTGATATAGTCAATTTGCCAGGCCTCCCCATATTTATACTTCAGCCATCGTCCTCCATACCAAAGAGGTTTTAACCATTTAGCTTGTTTAATTGCAGCACATGTCTCACACTCATGAATAACCTGGGCGATAGTGTCCATTGTTAAGTCCACTCCTCGATCACAAGTCCATTTGTACGTTGCGTCTCTGCCCTGATGGCCTGAAGTGTCGTGGGCCCACCGGGCCAAAAATAATTCGCCTTTATGTTGCCAATCTAAGTCCATCTGAGCCACTTCAATCTTAGCAGCTTTATCCACTTGTTGGTTATTGTGGTGCTCCTCAGTGGCCCGACTCTTAGGTATGTGGGCATCTACATGGCGTACCCTCACCACCAGCTTCTGCACCCGGGCAGCGATATCTTGCCATAATGCAGCAGCCCAGATGGGTTTACCTCTGCGTTGCCAGTTGCTCTGCTTCCATTGCTGCAACCACCCCCACAGGGCATTTGCCACCATCCATGAGTCAGTAATAAAGGTAGAGTACTGGCCACCTTTCTCGCTCAGCAATGTCCAGGGCCAGCTGGATGGCTTTCACCTCGGCAAACTGACTCGATTCACCCTCTCCTTCAGCAGTTTCAGCAACTTGTCGCTGAGGACTCCATACAGCTGCCTTCCATCTCCGATGCTTTCCCACAATACGGCAGGACACATCAGTAAACAAGGCATACTGCTTTTCACTTTCTGACAATTTATGATATGGTGGTGCCTCTTCGGCACGCATCACCTCCTCCTCTGGTGACATTCCAAAATCCTTGCCCTCTGGCCAGTCCATGATGACTTCCAGAATGCCTGGACGACTGGGATTTCCTATCCGAGCTCGTTGTGTAATTAGTGCAGCCCATTTACTCCAACTAGCACCAGTTGCATGATGTGTAGAGGAGACCCTGCCTTTGAACATCCAGCCCAGAACTGGCAAGCGGGGTGCCAAAAGGAGCTGTGCTTCAGTGCCAATCACTTCCGAAGCAGCTCGAACCCCTTCATAAGCTGCCAATATCTCTTTCTCCGTTGGGGTATAGCTGGCCTCCGAGCCTTTGTATCCCTGACTCCAAAAACCAAGGGGTCGATCTTGAGTCTCCCCTGGAGTTTTCTGCCAGAGGCTGCAGGTAGGACCATTCTCCCCAGCTGCGGTGTACAGTACATTTTTCATATCTGGACGGTTCTGGACTGGTCCAAGGGCTACTGCCTGAACTATCTCGCATTTAATTTGCTCAAAGGCTTGTTGTTGCTCAGGACCCTATTTGAAATCATTCTTTTTCCGGGTCACATGATAGAGAGGGCTTACGATTGAACTGTAATTTGGAATGTGCATTCTTCAGAACCCCACAGCACCCAAGAAAGCTTGTGTTTCTTTCTTATCAGTTGGTGGAGACATTGCTGTTATCTTACTGATCACTTCTGTAGGGATATGTCTACGTCCATCTTGCCATTTTATTCCCAAAAATTGAATTTCCCGTGCAGGTCCCTTGACTTTATTCTGTTTTATGGCAAAACCAGCTTTCAGCAGTATTTGGATTATTTTCCTCCCTTTCTCAAAAACTTCTTCAGCTGTATCACCCCACACAATAATGTCATCGATGTATTGCAAGTGTTCTGGAGCTTGCCCCTGTTCCAGTGCAGTCTGGATCAGTCCGTGGCAGATGGTGGTGCTGTGTTTCCACCCCTGGGGCAGTCGGTTCCAAGTGAACTGGACACCCCTCCAAGTAAAAGCAAACTGTGGCCTGCACTCTGCTGACAAAGGAATTGAGAAAAATGCATTGGCAATATCAATCGTGGCATACCACTTGGCTGCCTTTGACTCTAATTCATATTGCAGTTCTAACATGTCCGGCACGGCAGCACTCAATGGTGGTGTGACTTAATTCAGGCCACGATAGTCTACTGTTAGTCTCCACTCTCCGTTAGACTTTCGCACTGGCCATATGGGGCTATTAAAGGGTGAGCGGGTCCTGCTGATCACTCCCTGCCTCTCCAGTCTACAGATCAGATTATGGATGGGAATCAGGGAGTCTCGATTGGTGCGACATTGCCGCTGGTGCACTGTTGTGGTCGCAATTGGCACTGTTGTTCTTCGACTTTCAGCAACCCCACAACAGAAGGATCCTCTGAGAGACCAGGCAAGGTGGACAGCTGCTCAATTTCCTCAGTCTCCAAGGCAGCAATACCAAAAGCCCATTGGTACCCTCTTGGGTCTTTGAAGTACCCTCTCTTGAGGTAGTCCATGCTGAGGATGCATGGAGCCTCTGGACCAGTCACAATGGTATACTTTTGCCATTTCCTCCCAGTCAGGCTGATTTCAGCCTCCAGTACAGTCAACTCTTGGGACCCTCCTGTCACTCCAGAAATATAGATGGGTTCCACCCCTTGACAGTTCGTTGGCATCAGGGTACACTGTGCACCGGTATCAACTAGAGCCTTATACTTCTGTGGGACTGATGTGCCAGGCCATTTGATCCACACAGTCCAGTAAATATGATTGTCCCCTACCTCCACCTGGCTGGAGGCAGGGCCCCTCTAATAGTCATCATCATCACAATCTTGGACACCTAAGTCGTGTTGAAAAGGATTATTCTTCTTTATCACAGGAGATGGAGTAAAATCAGCTCTTCCGCTCCATCTGGGAACCTGTTCACCAGAGACTGAAGCTGCAGCTCTCACGGGGCGATCAGTCATGGCCCTTGCTCCTCTCTTCAATTCCCTTACACGTTCCTCCAAGGCTGAAGTAGGTTTTCCATCCCACTTTGTCATGTCTTCTCCGTGATCCCGCACGTAAAAACATAGGGTGGCCAGTTATTTAAACTGAAACAAAGTAGAGTTTAATGGAAAACTAAGAATGTAAAGAAAGTCTAAGTTAATGTAGGAGCTCTCCTTTACTGATCTTTTTCCTTCTATTCCACCATTGGTTGTTTTTCCTTCTGACTAGTACATTATCAAGCAAGTACAATAGACATTGGAAGGGTCATCACCCTTCCAAGGGTGCTTATGAGAGACAGCTGCTGTTATTTTCCTCCCTTTTCCCACCATGCACTGCTGTTTCAGCATCCATGAGTAAGTTCTTCACTTTCAGACACCTATTTTTTGCCTTTGAAAGGGTTAGTGTCTTACAGCTATCTAGCTCTGCAAACTAGGTGGACACATGGACATCAGTTTGGGCAAGGAACAGAAGAAAACATAGATATTATGAAAAAGCAGTTTTATGCTGAGAATGTTTGCAGAACTGTGATTTTTGTGGTTTTACAATTTGTGTATATAAGCCTTTGCAGACCTTTTTGTGTGTGGAGGATTCAAGAATGCAGAAATATTGCACTGCCATAAAGAGGCAACTGTTATTAGCTTCGGACCAACTAGATCAATAGAATAGATTTATTTATTTTATTCTTTTCTGCTTTATTTTTTTTTTTTTTTGCGTTGGGGTGCAGCTTAATGCTGAAATAGAACAAAGTGCATAGAGGTGTAAAATGTGCTAATTTCTCCATCTGAGGTTTATCAACACAAGTTTTGACCATGCTACTTTAAACACAGCTGAATATAATAAATCAGATAATTTTTTATTATGCATTTAAACTGGAAAATGGGTGAATTGTATGTGGGATTTTGCAGATTATATTGTACAAGTGAAAAAATAATTTCTTTCATGGCAATTCCCTTTCAGAAAAAACAACGAAACAGTTTCAGGTCTTAATTGAGGACCTTAATGTCCCATATTTTCTTGGTCACTTTTATCACAGATTCCTTTGTTTACATTATCATTTGCAGCCGAGCAGAAAAAAATCAGTCTTACAGAAGGTAATATATCAGAGCAGGACAATCAGGTTAAATGGGGCCACTTTAAAAAAAGTTTTTGAAAATACAAGTATTTTAACTGCTTTAAAAAGTGTAGATTAAGGTTTAGAGCAATGAAGATCAATATTCCCAATGAGTATAACATTTTCATGTGTTAAAACTGACTGCAGATCTGAACTGTTAATGAACTGTTCTGCAGGTTTCCTCTGATTTTCAATGTTCAGTATGGAACACTGAGCATCAAATTAAATGGTAGCAACAACTGAATGTACAGTTCATATCCCCAGAAGTGTGCTGTGTACATGTCTTGGGTTCAGCTGTAACAGTTATTTTTCTCTGCAAATTAGGCAGCTACAGTATAAACCAGATGCTCTACAAATCTATATTATTGGTGGTCCACATTTATATTATCCAGAGTGCACAGTGCTGGAAGGAATGCTGAAGACACATTCCTAACCCAGAAGAATTATACAGGAAGAATTATGATTTCAGGAGAATCTGAGAAGTCAATGGAAATAAAGAGAAAGGACTCTCTCATTTCTAAAAACATAGACAGCAGGGAAGAATATGTAGAACAAGTGCTGGTGGCTTTTTAAGGTTAGTGAAGTTTGGTTTTACTTTGAGACTAGAATTGAGATGAGGTAACTTAAGTTGGAAAAGCAAGGTGTCACGTGTCATATTAATGCTGTATTTTATCACTTGTTAGAAGCTTTGGTTCCAAGACTCTGGCCCTGCACCAAATTCTGTGTCTTATTCATTTCTGATGTAAAGAAAAGATTGTGAGCAGTAAATACTTGTACACAGTTCTGTTTCTCTGACCAAAAAATTACTACTGCAGAAATGAAAAAGCTTCTGAGAGGACAGAAAGGATGATTCTGAATTGTTCACTTTTTCTTCCAGTATAAGAGCGTGTACCCAACACAGTCAATAGGATCCAGATGTAAAAACAGAGGAGACAGTTCCTTTTGAAGGAGGTAGCATCTTTATGCCACAGACAAAAATGGTTGTGCACAGTAGACATTTACATGACTCTCAAGAGAGACTGGACAACTATTTGGAAGTGAAATACGTATATGATATGAAATACAGACATTCTCTCTGTATTGGGAAATCCCAGAATGGGAATAGCTCAAAATAGAAAGACTATCTGAGAGGGGAATTACATACATGTGTATCTTTTTCACTCTTACTGAGGCAGAGATTTAGTGTCAGTGCTAGAAATCAGCTACTGGACTAGTTAGACAGTTCTCTGATTCAGTTTTACGTTCCTAGAAGGTGGGAAGGGAGAAAAAGCAAGAGGCTCAATAAACTAGGAGAACTGCAATAAGCATTGTCATCTCACTAAGTGTGTAGGAGGACACAAGAACTGAACTGTAGGTGGGAAGAAGAAATGTTGTGACAAGCCTTAAAAGTAAGGAGAAAAAGTTAGAACTCTCCTGCTGAGAGAAACCAGGAATTGGCAATAGAAGAGGAACTGACTCAGTAAATGTGGCAAGAAAATAATATGCTTTTGACGGCAGCAGCTTTGATGCGTTGAAAAAGAACAAATTGGGATGCAGAGGAGGATTGCAGCAAGAGTGCTATATCACACACATAATTTTTTGTAAGAGAAGACAGAGATGTTGAGGTGAGCTGCTACTAATCATGCTGCTTCCTGTTAAGAATTCTAGGTGGTGAAATCCAGGAGGATCTTCTTGTGTTACAATTAGACTGTTACACCTGGGAACACAATGTGTTTGATTCTGGTTTCATTATCAAATTAGGTTGTGCTGTATTTGCTTGTAATACTGGAATTACAACCAGTAATCAAGATGAAATCACACCTGTGGGTTTCTTTCCAATGAAGAAAATAGGAAATACATAGAGATACTTACTGAAAGCATAAAAATTGTAAAATGAAAGTGATATACTTTGCCTTTGACCTATAGCATTCTCTGTTTTCAGAGTTTTGTTCATCAGGATTTCTACCACGCAAGAGAAGCTACAATACTGAAGAGTGCCTGTAAGAAGACTTTGGAGAAAAAAAGCATGAGCAGCCTTAAGGTCTTATTCTGGTGTTATGATATGCTGAGAGTTAATACTGTCTCCTAGATTGATTTTGGGTTATGAAAATTACTTTGCTGAAAATAAAAATTTAATAGGCTCAGAGAATTAAGCTTTGAGTGTACACATACAGTACAACTAGAGATTTAACAGTCTCACTTTTGACTTGCATAAATTTCCAGGTTCTGGGGAAAAAAAGGAACAAATTTTCATGCTTCAGTATTGGTAGCAATTAAAAACTTGTCTACCAAAACCAGAATTTAAAACTTGCATGGCTTCCAAGTAATGTTCCATAATTGACTTTTACTTCTGTCTTGGCACTTGTATAGCTAAATAGCATTCAAAGTGATGGACATCATATGGTTTATCATTATTTTACAAGGACTTGTATAAGCTTGTTTGTTTAAGAAGTGTTAGTCTCTATATGAAACACAAACCAGGAAACTGTGGTCTAGCATTTATAATTTTGTCTCTCAGTTGTTCTGAATGGAATTACAAAAAAAAATAAATAAATTACTTTTTCTTCTAAAGCTCTTGATTGTCTCCCTCTGCTTAAACTGCAGATCATTGAGAAAGACACTAAGGGCTTGGTTTTCTAGAAAAATAGCTTCAGGAAAGATACATTGGTTTCCTCTCTCCTCCCCCACCCTTAACAATAATCTTCAAGTTAGGCTAAATTTTTGGCTTCCTATAGCTGTTAGTCATCTGTTTTGACTGTTTAAACTTTTGTAACACCTTTATACGGCAGTTGAACTTGACAAACCTGATAACCTTGTAGGATGGAATAAAAAACGAACAGCAGTGGATATTGTCTATCTTGACTTCAGAAAGGCCTTCAATACTGTTTCCCATAAGATCCTCATAGGGAAGCTGTTGGAGTAGGGGCTGGATGGCCAGAATCACTGTCACAGTGATTTCTGATACTCAGTGTTTCCTGATGTTCAGGAGCAAACTCCTGTGTTTCATTTTGTGCCCATTAGCACTTCTCCTATCACAGGCACTACTGAAAAGAGCCTGGCCTAGATTCTTTTTGCACTTTTCTGTCAGGTATTTATATTCACTGGTAACACACCCCCTCCCCAGGCCTTCTCTTCCCCCAGGCTGAAAAATCCCAGCTTGCTCAGTCTTTCCTCACAGAAATGCTCTAATACCTTCATCATGTTGGTGACCTTTGGCTGGAATCTCTCTAGTATGCCTATGTCTTTCACAATGGGGAGCCCAGCCCTGGACCCTACACTCCAGGTGTGGTCTTATCAGTGCCGACTAGAAGGGAAAGATCACCTCCCCTGATCTGCTTCCAATTTGCCTCCAAATGCAGCCTAGGACACTATTAGACTTCTTTGCAAATAGGCACATGTCTGGTTTGTGGTCAGCTTGATGTCCACCAGGACCCCCAGATCCATTTATGCCAAACTGCTTTCCAGCTGGGCTGCTCCCAGCATGTTCTGGTGCTTGGCGTTGTTCCTTCCCTGGTGCAAGACTTTGTACTTCCCCTTGTTGAAGAGCCTGAGGTTCCTGTCAGTCCATTTCTCCAGACTGTCCAGGTCCCTCTGGATGGGAGCACTACTCTCTGGTGTACCAGCTGCTCCTACTAGTCTGGTGTCATCAGCTGACATGCTGAGGGTACACTCTGTCCCATAATCCATCCTTTTAATTAAGATATTCAACAGCACTTGACCCAATATTGAGATCCAGGGTGCATCACTAATTACTGATGTCCCCCTAAACTCCCTTAGCTCCACTGGACTCTAATTAGGCTCCTTTACATCTCTTCACCTAAAAAAATATCCTGTGTTTTACACGAGAATATATACGTACTGATAAAGCAATCATACAGTGTGGAATCTGTTTACCAAAACTAACAGTTCCTTCAGTGGCTGGTATGAATATTTGAAACTGAGGAGTAAACTGGAATACTGTCATCTGCATCTGAATTTGTCATAAGATGTGTAAATTCCTTCCAGCTAAGATATTTCTTACCTTTGACATTTTCTTTAATGCAGAAGCAGTTTTTGCCTGGATTGACAGCTCCCAGATCTCATTACATTTGAAGATGATTTGCAGCATCCTGAATATTCAGCTAATTAGTGGTGTTTGCCAGTCATTTATCAGACTCTAAAATATTGAGTGCTGTTGTTTCAGAATAAAATAAAGCTGAAGGAGAGTACTGTCAGCCAGTTCTGAAGTATATTGCTGGAACAAACTCAAAAGTGTTGGCAAAAGGACTGTGACATGAAGGACTTTAGGGGAAACCCCATTAAACGATTAAATATTCAGGTTACTTTTCCCATTCTAAAATGTTAAGTGTGGATAAGAGAAGCAGTAAAATATTTAGTTAACTCTTATTTAGTTGAATATATGTATTCATCTCTATTTATTAGTATTTTTAATTCTTCTCAACATTACCCTATATGGTTCCATTTATAGGTTTAAGAATATAGTCATAAACTACAAAAATATCAGTTGGCTATATACTGTTACTTCATTTGTTCTTAACATCACTTCATTCTCCTTTGTAGTTAGCTAATGTTTTATAGTACTTGCCAAATTCCCTTCATGTCAGAAACTCTCAACACTTTAAAAAGCTAGTGTAGTAGAGAGGTTACATATTATATCAACTTTTATCCTATTCACGACTTTGTAGACCATTCTGTGATCAATCCCTCTGCAGGGTTTGCAGCAATTGGTTATACAAAAAAATCCATTTTATAATGGAATTAAAAGTGGAAGCAAAGGGAAGAGCCAATTCTGTTTCATCAGCCATTCTGCCATTGGTTTGATAACTTAAGAACTGCTACCTCAGTTCTTCATAAACTCAGTATATAGAACTGAAAGAATAAAGCAGATACTGCTTTAGTGGAAACTTAGTTGCAGATCTGTAGCTTTTAATGGTGACCTCTGTAATATTTTTCTGCCATTTTTTGCAAAGCTCTTTCTGCCAAACCACACACAAATGCTCAAATTGTTAATTTCATGACACAAAATTTCTTTTGAGTAAGATGTCCTTAAAAGGACAATCTTCTATTGCTGTTATTCAGACTACTTTTCATTGTTTGACAGAGGATTATAAAAGGATAAATGGGGCTGCTAAAAAGATTATGATTCCTTGGCTGAAAATAGATAACAGAAACTGACTACTTGTCATTGTCCATGACATCAGATAATTCTTGGTTCATTGTCCTACAGCTCAGCAATGATTCCTGTGGCTGCAGAATGCACAAGTCTCTGTCTAAATATACCTGAGGCCAGCTGATGTGATGTCCAAATGCCAAAGCATGTGAGAATAAATTGAATGCCTCCTGTATTCATTTAGTCCTAGGGCATGTAACCTATTCCTGAGATAGGTGCAAAATGAACTTCCAATACTGTATCATATTGTAAAGAATTTTCTCTAGCTCTAATGAAGTGAGTTTATATAAGAATTTTAAGTATTTCTGCTAAATGTTTTTGCCTTTATTGCTGGTAGTAATGATAATAGAAATAGTAGGAATTTTAGTTTGAGCATTTAATTAACAGAGGAGATGTTTGGCTGTGGAGTTGGTCAAATTATAGGATGCATTGGAGGTTGCATAGGTGACAGATTAAAGTAATGATTAGGGGTCCTGTAGAGAGAACTTTTGGAGGCCAAACATATAGAAGATGCACTGAGGAAGAAAATTGTTCATGTGCCAGAAAATTGATTGGTAAGACTGGGAGAGGAGAGAGGATGAATTGTTGGCAAATTAACTAAAGAAAGGAGAGAGAGATGTTGATGTGAATGGAGAACGTAGCTGAAAAGGATTCAAGCTTTTGGAGATCAAAGGATTAGGTCTCCAGGTTACTGACTATGACAGTCTTGGTCTTGGCAGGGATAGAGTTATTTTTCTTCCTAGTAGCTGGTGCAGTGCTGTATTTTGGCTTTAGTCTGAGAGCAATTCTGATAACAAAATGATGTTTTAGTTGATTCTAAGTAATGCTTACCCCAATCAAGGACTTTTCAGTCTCTCCTCCTCTGCCAGTGAGGAGGGGCACAAGAAGCTGGAAGGAAAACAGAAAGAGGACACCTGACCCAAACTAGCCAAAGGAATATTCCATACCACAGCACATCATGCCCAGTATATATACTGGGGGGAGTAACTCAGAAGGCCCAGATCGCTGCTTGGGTAGGGGTGGGTTATCAGTCAGCAGGTGGTGGGGAATTACATTGTGCATCACTTGTGTTGTTTTCTTTTCCCTTTCCCTTTTTAGTTTTATATTCTCTCCCCTTGTTATTTCCCTTACCATTATTACTATTGGTTTTGTGTTATACCTTCGTCACTGGACTGCTCCTGTCTCAACCCATAGGGTTTACATTTCAATTCTCCTTCCCATCCCACTGGGAGTTGCTGGGGGAAAGAAGCAAGGGAGTGAGTGAGTGGCTCCGTGGTTCTGAGTTACCGGCTGGGCTTAAGCCATGACAGTGTTACTTTGTACTCTAGTTATTAAGCTGTTCTTATCTCAACCTGTGAGTTTTGTATTCTTCTGATTCTCCTTCCCATCCTGCCTGGAGATGAGAGAAAAGGAGAGGTGAGTGAGCAGCTGTGTGGTACTTAGTTGCTGTCTGGATTTAAACCATGACAATCACAGATCACAGAATCACAGAATCCCAAGGGTTGAATGGGACCTCAAAAGACCATCTAGTCCAACCCCCCTGCAAGAGCAGGGAAACCTAGAATGACTTGGATAAGTGATGGAATGACAGTGTCATGACTTAAAGGGTTATCCCACCTGTGGGTGTGTAGATATCATTACTGTAGGTTTGTAGGATTCCATAACACAAGCACACAGAGACTTTGTGCATTTCTCTGCTTTATTACAGTTTACCATATATACCACAAAAATTACCACTAGTAAGCTACCACAAAAATCACCACTAGCAAGTATAACTCTGATTAATAAAGCATATTCATAGATTTATTTTAAATCATTATTAATCACTGTCAGCAATCTGTACACCAGTCACTAAACTGGCAGCAGTAAACAATAGCAGCAACCAGTAATATACCAAGAATCAATATAAAAGCAACAGCCAAGTAGGTATGCATTATTAGAGGTTACTACAAATATCATTAGTGAACAAATTTATCAAGAATATGGCATCAGATATAATAAATTACATATGTGGATATATGAACTATCAGTATCAAGTGAATTATACAGATTTCAGAAAGGGTCAAACCATACCAAAGGAGAGCGCAAACTGATCCCAGGAGGGGACCCAACTATCCCAGAGGCGGGAAGGCAAGGCAGGTGCCTCCTTTTCTTTGCTAATGCCCTGCCACTCCTCCTTATTCCTGGTACTTCACACTTAACATGGAAACAGAAAATTGTAACAGTTCCATCTAAAGCAATTTGGAAATAATAGGGGCAGCATGGGAAGGAGGCATTAGAGAGAACGAGGATTATTTTTTTTTAGCCCACTGGCCCTTTACTATTCAGTTCTTCAATGCCTGTGCTACAATGTCAAACATGGAAGATGAAGAGGGACACTAATAAAAGCAGTAAGATAAGTCAGTACGGAGTGAAACCACAAAGCATTTTGTCTCCTGCTTTGGGGAAAAAACAAGGTAGGAAAGAAGTGAAAACACTCCACAGGGTCCCAACTTTTGTCAGCTTTGCCCCAGGCCAATGAAATTCAATGTGAGTTAGGAGGTCATTAACATGTGAAAGCAATTTGGTTAGAATGAAAATCCGAAAAGAGGAAAGAATGTAAAGAAAATACAGCTCAGGCAGGCATAATAAATACTAAGTTATACATACAGATTAGCTCCAAAAACATTTATAAGATGAGCCAGGAAACACCCAAGTCTTCCACAAGTATACAAAGCCAGTGAAAGAACAGCCCCTCTGATTCACACATTATTGTGCTATTAAGCATTCTTTTGTTGTGACCAGAGTGAACCATAAGTTTTCAAGCAGGGATATTTGTCTTGTTGACACAATATCCATCTCAATGATACATTTCAAATTCAGGTTCCACACTGAATTTTGTTAGTTGACAGACATGACCCTATTATGGATTTACTAAATAGACAGAGAAACCTGAAACAGTAGAATTCTGGACTATCAAACCTGAAGGGGTAGAATTTTTGTTAATTGACAGACATGATGCTATTATGGATTTGCTATATAGACAGAGAAACCTGAATAGTAGAATTCTGGATCCAGCAAAGTCATTTGTCCAGCCCTAACATCAGCCAAATTTACAAACTCTTTGCTATCTTGGTGTTTGTACCATATTGCTTGTGATTGCTCTGTGGAAGAAAAAAAAAGTTAAATGAAGAAATATATGAATATTTTTTAATATCAAATGTACTTGGGAAATATGATCTTAGTTCACAAATAGAAAAAGTTAAATTTGATTAATAAATTATTTGTTATGAATAATTCATTGAGTTTTAATTTAGAGTGAGCTGGCTTTTTTTTATACAAATGAAGAGAGAACAGTAGACAGTGATTAGTAATTTAAAGGGTTTTTAAAAGTTTGGTATTATTTCTCACTGTCTCTTTATTTTGTCTTCTGTCTCCTCACAATTATTTTCATTAGCAGACACCATACAATCTTGCCTCTAGCCATGAGCACAGGAATTAGTGCCAATGTATTATTTACAGAGGTTGATGAACTCTTCCTAGCATGGGTAGAGGAAAGGTACAAAGCACCATCTTTTGCCTTGAGAAAGGCAAGCATGAATGCTGAGCATGAGTCAGATGAACTTTTAAATGAGATGAAACTTTATCCATTCTGATTCCCTAGTCACAATTAAAAAAAAAATCCTCTTCTCATAGCAAGATGAGAAGTGTTTTATTGAAAAAGCAGACTGTACACTGAAGTAGGGCTGAGATTTTCTTACCTTTTAAGCATATTAACAAGATTTCAAATGTTTGCCTTTCCTCTTACCTCTGGATAAACAGAATGAACAATCTGGCTGACTTTTCTGCACTGTTTTAGAGTGTTAAAACAAAGGAACTAAGGTGTACTTGATGCGTGAAAATGATGAATGACTATAGAATGCATCTTGTAAATAAGATATGAAGGTTAAAGTCAAGTTCATCAAAGAAGTAGCTGCATTTCAATGGAGTTAAATAATTACATATTCCTCTGTTTCTCTGTTGTGTACACATAACATCCAAACCTGATTACATACAAAAAAAGATTTCAAGGTCAATCACTGAAGGGCTGGGTAATTCCTGAAAAAGAATCCCCACAACCTTAAAAAAGCCCCCATGTGTGAGTTCTTCATGTCCTGTACTTAAAAATTGCTTTTTTTGGTAAGAAGCTTCTGGCATTTGTATGTGAATCTGCCAGTATCAAGAGACTTGTCTACAGGAGTGTACAGCAATGCACAGACCATCAGTTCTGTTCTAGCCTCCCAGGAGGAACAGTCCTGGCCTTTCTGCTCTTTCCGTCTTTTTCCCTTTCCTTTTTCCCTCAGCTTCTCTTCCCTCTCCCATCTGTTTCTGCCTCTGTTACCTTTGATCCTGACTGTGTTCTTATTCACTTTGGCTCCCACCTTATTTTTTCTCAGGGTTTTCTATCTGTTTTCGCTCCTTTCTTTTCTATTTGTATCTACCTTCCCACTGCCTTTGACCTGAATTCTCTTTTTGCTGCTGTGTTAACCTCTGTGTCATCCACAACACCCTTTCTCTCTCTGTCTTTATCTTGACTCTGTATGATACTTTGCCTAGTTATTGTGGGTGTCCTGGAGGTCATATTATCATTGTATAGTACAGTTCCTGCCCTACTGAAAACTAGGAAAAAAAAGAGTGCTATGTGTTTCTTTACACTTTATGTCCATGAAGGTGATAACAGTGTGAAGAACTGTTACTGGGCAGCAGGGCTACTGATGTCAATGCAGGAACACAGCCCTCTAACCATTGCACCAACCTGTGAGCATTATTTGGTAAGAAGTGAGTCCCTCTGTACATTATGGTTTGGAAAACACACTCTCATGCAGAACCATGCCCCATTGTGGGAAAGAGGGTCAGGCAACTACTGTGACCTCTCTTCTTTTTCCTCAGTGACTCCATTCTTGGTAAGAAAATATCTTGTAACATCACTGCTGTCTGTGGTGGAACACTCCTTTCAGGTAGACAGATAATTTCTAAGAAGCATTAGTAGCTCCTGAGATCTTACCTCATAGTGACAGTTCTGATTTGGTTTTGTGCCCCCGCTTGTATCTTTGTTTGCCTTGGATATGTGGTCTGGTATTAGACTTTTGCTTGCAAATTTAAAAAAACCCTGTTGCCAGGGAGCTTCAGTGGCTTCCCAGTGCTGGTCTCTATTTTTCTGATGAAAAATACTGGCCAGAGCCCATGTCTCAAACCATTTTTTTTCAAAAGGCAACTCATAAGAGTCACAGTAGTGGGAGAAGTAATGAAAGTTCCAGCTAGTGTTCCATTATAAGGTTTCCATGTCAAGTTTGCCATTACTGGCAGCATTGAAATGAGGTAGCTTCAGTTTAACATTTGTCTTCCAAAGGTAAAACTTTAAAACTATGTGCAACGCTTCAGGGAAAACCAGAGCCTTCTCTTCTGTTTGCATGAATTCATGTAATGAGTTCATATTGTTGTTGCTTAGTTTCAAAAGCTCTATAACCTGTATGTGTTCAGCTGTAGTTTTTTTACACCCAAATAGTATTCTGAGAGTCTTCAATGCTACTGTAGGAATCTAATTTTCTCTCACTCTCCTACTGTGGTCTTCTCTAGAAAGGTCAATCTCTTTAAGTTACCAGTTAAATTTTGTGATTGAATATTGCATAGCATGTTCATTGAGTTGTATCATTCTGAGATGACTGGTCTGGACAAGAAGTTTATCCTCCCAAAGAGCTTTTTTATTCCTTCTTTGACTGCGCTAGTGACATCTTGGATTCCCAGTGCACCTTTGCTGTACTAATTTGTTGTATTAACAGTATATTAAATCACTCATATTTATGTATATGTGATTATGTATGCAGGTCTGTATTAAGTTTTTGTTGGTTTTTTTTGTTAAAAAATTTAGTCTGAGAACTTCAGCTTTTTTTTTCTAGAAGTGTTTATTTCTGCATGTAGATAGTTAGTGTTTTTGCCTTGCAATTAAAATTGAAGTTTGATGAACTTTACTGCCTTCCACACAGTTAAAAAATATGTTTTCCTCTGAATTAGCTTGGGTATTATCTGAAGAAACTGTTCCCCAAAACAGGTGTTGAAAGTCTGAAAATCCAAGCTTTGATTTCTGTTTCACTGTCCAGAGTCCAGCTTATTCATGAAGCCTAGAAATATACCTGGCATGGAACATGTGTTCCAGAATTTTCTACTCATATAGGTAGTGGAAACAGTTTTGTATATTCACACCTTTATTTAACAAGGTTTTAACATAGTTAGAAATCAAAGCTTCAGTGTCTTTTTTTCCTCATTGCTTGCTTCCTTGCTTTCACTAGTGACCAACTACTATAAGGACCTTTTCTTCTTTTTCTACTTGCTCTGTATTTCCCAGAGAAGTGAACCTATCCAATTTCACTTTTATTCCCTTCATTAATGTCAGAAGAATTTTCATAGGGACAGAAAACTGTGCCTCTATAGCTTTAGTCTGTCTTTATTGACAGCTTATCTTTTTGTGAGAGCAATTATTATGGGAACTTGTCCACAGTTGAGGAATCAGTTCTACCAGTGAGAACAACCTCTTGCAAAAACAGTGGACATGATATGTCTTGTATCCAGTAACTTGTACTTATTCCTCAGTGCTGTTATAAATTGAATGAATGCTCTTTCTCAAGCATTTGACACGAAATCTTTAGCCTTTGAGCCTTGAGTTTCACTTATTTTATTCCTACTGCCCAGTCTGTGGTTTGGGATTTTTTTCTTTTTTTTAATTGTGGGGTTTTTTTTTTTTTTCATTTTTTGTTTGTTTGGTTGGTTGGTTTTTTTTTGTTTGGTTTGGCTTTTTTTCCCCAGTACTAATTCACTTTTACAAACATAACTGTATTCACCTATGCCAAACTGACTAGATTCCCCATTCTGCTTCAACACTGCTTGCAGTTGTTTTGAAGAATTTCTCTAAACTCTTAGCCCTCTCCTTATCTGATTTGTCCATGCTGTGCATGCTCTGTCAGGGTTTACAAAATAATACATTTCACTGTAGTTTTTTCATCTTCCTCCAAATACTGTGTATTTGTCTTGGCTGCTGATTCGTGTGCAGATCCATATACTGTCATTCTGTAAACTCTGATTCTGAGCACTGAAAATTTTGCTTTTCATATCTTTTCTTGTAGCCTTTGGGTTCTCTAGGGTTGTTGTTCTTCCTAAGTGAGAGCCTGGAAGAGGTGATGTCTTTGAATATCTTATTTTGGATGGTTTGCCAAATTTTAAATCTGTACTTTCTAACAGCCACGCTTAGGCTATTTTGTCTTAAATCCAAACTTGATTCATGCTTCTTATCTGGGACTTAGCTCTGTAAAATTGCAGCACTGGCTCTTTGACCTCATATCATTCAGTCTTCTGTTGAGTTGTTGACTGCAGAGATCCCCAAGTGTTTAACATTTTTCCACTTTTCCCCGCATTTCTGAGTGCCAAATCAAAGGGACTCATAATTTCCCCATGATTCCATTAATGGTCTGTTTTCATTTCTCAGTTAATTTTCTTCCTGGTCCAAGCAACCTTCAATGATTATTAAGAATTAATAGCAAGAGAGAGAATTTCTCCCTTTGAAAGTCTATTGTAACTGTGTGACAGACTGCATGGGTTTAGTTTTGTCTCTGGCTTAATTAAAGGTACATGTTCTTAATTGTAGTCTTTCTGCTTCTAGGCTAAATGTCTAGGTACATGTTGGTAGATGTCTTGGGAAGCTGCATAAATACCATTCCTATAGGAAATAATTACAGTAAATTTTGGGGGTCCTTGCAGCATCATGGTTATAAGATGGTGCAGACCCAGCGACAGGATGTATGTTTAAAGTATTTGCCTGCCTAACTGTTGTAATTCTTAAAAAAACATTTTGTGAACGGCATTTGTAAATACCTTTTTTCAGGTGTTTCAAATATTGAATTTTTCACCAAAATGTTTTCAGATGTTGATGACTTTGCCAAACCTTGACAGCTTGTGAGGTGGGCTGATGCCAACCTCATGAAGTTTAACCATGACAAGTGCAAGGTCCTACACCTGCGTCGGAGCAATCCCAGGCACAGCTACAGGCTGGGCAAAAAGGAAATTCAGTGCAGCCCTGCAGAGAAGGACTTGGGGTGTTGGTTGATGAGAAAATGAACATGAGCCTGCTTTAGTGTGCGCTCACAGCCCAGAAAGCCAACTGTATCCTGGGCTGCATCAAAAGAAGCATGACCAGCAGGTCAAAGGAGGTGATCCTGCTCTCATGAGACCTCACTTGGACTATTGTGTGCAGTTCTGGTGCCCTCAACACAAAAACGACATGGAACTGTTAGAACAAGTCCAGAGGAGGGCCATGAGGATGATCAGGGGACTGGAGCACCTCCCATATGAAGACAGGCTGAGAAAGTTGGGGCTGTTCAGCCTGGAGAAGAGAAGGCTGTGTGGAGACCTCATAGCAGCCTTCAAGTATCTGAAGAGGGCCTACAGGGTTGCTGGTGAGGGACTATTCATTAGGGACTGTAGTGACAGGACAAGGGGTAGCAGGTTGAAACTTAAACAGCAGAGGTTTAGACTGGATCTAAGGAAGAAATTCTTTACTGTGAGGGTGGTGAGACACTGGAATGGGTTGCCCAGGGAGGTAGTGAATGCTCCACCCCTGGCAGTGTTCAATACCAGGTTGGACAGAGCCTTGGCTGACATGGTTTAGTGTGAGGTGTCCCTGCCCATGCCAGGGGGGATTGGAACTAGATGATCTTGAGGTCCTTTCCAGCCCTAACTATTCTATGATTCAATGATTCTATGATTCTATGATTATTATTCATGTAAACAACAAAATGCACTTCCTGGACTTGTTTTGTCTTTCCTACTACTAATTTCACCTCATTTCAAGCCATTCATAAGAGAAGATGATGGAAAATAGCTCTTCAAATTGTTTAGAGTATTTTACACTTGAAAGCGAGCTGTAATTAGACTAGATTTTGGTTGCACAAATTAAATTCTCCCACTGTTATGTACCCAGGAATGACAGAACAGATTTCATGCAAATTCTACTAAAAATTACCTTCAAGAGAACAGAAAATAGGGAAAATTCATTCAGAATGATATGCCTGACAAAAATGATGGTTAAGAACTATCTTAGATACATGAAGCATAACAGATTCATAACAGTCTGATGAAATAACTAGCATAAATTTGCCCCCTTTCTGGCTGACTTAATAGTGGGCTATTATGAAATAAGATTTGTAATAAAAAATAGAAGAGGGGAAGAAAAGTACAAATACAGAGCTAAGCGGTTTGAGTAGGAAAATATTGTACTTAATGAAAATATAGATTAACCCTAGCAGAAAAAAAGGATTTTCTCTTTTTGCCATTCAATCTTTTGATTAATAATAGAAATGAAAAAATGTATCTTTATGGTCTAGATTCTGTTGGGCACTGCTCTGTATCAGCAGCTCCAAGCTATTCTGGTTACTTAGCTATAATAATTATTTTGGGGTTTTGTTTTTTTTTTGTTCCCACCAAACGTTTATGTGTGTTAATGGATCTGAAGACTGTAACACACATGATTCTTTGTATGATGCATTATTATAAATAAGAAATACCAAACAATGCACGAGTGGGTGCTTGATTTTCTGATCCTTGAAGCAGATAATTCATGGACTTGTCACACCTGATTATGGCACGTTATACTGTTTTAGTTGTCTCTAATAACATGTTAGTTGACATTTTTAATTAGATTTGACCAATATTCAGGTATTTTTATGTTAGAACAAGATCTGTTAGATATAGAATGAAAAGTAATACTGAAAATACCAAATAATCTCATTACTTAGGTAAATTACTCACCTTTAGCTAGAATTTAGTATATATAACTTTGTCTGAAAATAAATACTATAGATGTGGTGAAACTAAGATCGGATAAAATCATGGGAAAAAAAAGGGGGGATTATTTTTCTCTTGAGAATAAAATTCCAAATGCTAAACGACAGAAAAAAAACCATAAAAGAATGCCTACTAAATAACAGCAAAATGAGATCCCCTTTCTGTCTGTTTTATTATATATATTATTATAATAATCATTAATGTAACAGAATGAAGCAATTTTAGAAAAGAATTAATACTCTTTTTTAACAATACCATTTTTTAATCAATACTATATAGTTCTGCAAGTACTGGTGCTTTAGAATTAATCTACAAAAAGGGGAATCTAAGCAGAATAAAATTGCACACTCAATGGAGCAAGTCAACCTTTGCCTTAAAAGCTATGGGGTGGAAGCTTCTTTAAAAAGAGGCTCTAGCAAATTAACTTTGTACGGGATTTTCATTCTGTCATCAAAGGCACTTAGTAGCAGCTGTTATCTGTATAGGATGTCATACTAGGTGAGCTGTATGTATATTATAAGATGGAAATGTTTGTATTCTAAGTTCATCATCACAGGGAATGGATAATTTTACTTGACTTCAGTTGGTTTATTCTCAGATTTGAAATTCTCATCAGTGTTACAAAGTTATCTCAAAAAACGTTTTCACATAGCTGTGTTTTCAAAATTGTAAATCCTAGACAGGTAGGGGCAAAAATGAAAGAAATCACATAACACATTTCTTTTTTTTTTTTTTTCTTTTTTAAACTTAGCCTTCTGCATTAGGAAGTCTTTGTATTTCAGCTGAAACTCTGCAGTTTGTGTATGTGGTTCTTAACCATAAGTCTTCCATGTCAACAAATGCCTTTTTTTCTGCGTAGAACTAGGAAAATAGATTATTCCTCCAACTGCCTTCAGAATTATTGGCATAAACACAGCAGTGTAGCCTTTGTACTTCGACTTCAGAGTCTCAACTTTTCTGTGTTATCTTCCTTTTAATGTATGGCCCTTTCTACCATCTGCTTAGTTTCTTTCCTTTTTGTTCCTTTTTTTTTTTGTATGTTTTTCACCTGTTTACCTACAGCCCTCTCTTTCTGATGGTGCTTAATTGACTGTCTAGCTCTTTAAGTTCAACATACTCATCACCAATTTCTTTATTAATAAAAGTATAATAAATCTCTGTGCCTTTCCATTGAAATAAAACATCTGGCTTTCAAAAATTGAATGGATAGGTTAGATATTTGGGATGCCTATTTAGATACTCAATGAAATGACCTAACTTTAAAAAAATTCACATATTCATTGGCTGCCAGTAATTTTTTGAATACTCTGAAAAGAAGTTCTTGGCTGATGATATTGTGTCCATGAAAAAAAAAAAAAAGCAAAGGTAATGATCTGGCAACAAAGCAATAAAAGAGGAGGTCTGTTCATTACTTTGCTTCACTCTGATGTCCAGCAAAATTTTGAAGCTGCCGTTTCTGGTGGCCAAGCTCCATTTGAACCAAACTGTTCTTAAAATTTGAAATCCAAACCTGTATAGCTCTTGTGTTTATTTGAAAATATTAATTCTACAGCTGAGCGGCTACTTAGCTGACAGTGTTTTTTTAAAGGTATCAATTATTAAGCTTAAAGCTTAAATAAAGAAGACATTAACAGATTAATTAAATACTATTCTTTCCTAAAATTTCTTTTTAACAGATCACAGCCCATTGTTTGTGAATTTTGAAAAATAGCTATTTATTATCAGTAGTATTTTTAAAACTATTCACTATAAAAAAACTTAAGCATTAATATCAGCAGGTAAGTCTTGCTGCTCATGCAACAGTAGACTTGGGTTATTGTGTAACTTTGTGTATATAACCATTTTGGTGCTGCAATATAATTCACTGCTGTGTAAATAATGATGTTCATAAACACAAGTCAGTTCAATTTTTTATTCATCCCACACTAAGTTTTTCATTTCTGTTTGCATTAGGAACATGGATATATGAGAACATAAATGCTCTCTTCTGTTAGTATAATTGTTAAAAAAGGAAAGATGCCTTTCCTGATTCCCCCTGTAATCACATAGTCATCCTATCATAAATAATTTATAATTCAATTGTGACACATGTTATCAAGCATAGAACAAATCTTGTCACAAGCCTGCAAGTTGTCTTTAACTGACAGGACTTCTACTGTAAGGAGGAATAAAATCCAGCATTGTTGCGGTTTTAAGTTTTTGTTTCTCTCCTCCCTTCAGAACAATTCTTTTTAGCATGATGTGAAATGATTATAATAGCCATTTTTCTCATTGTAAGTGTTCTGAAATAATTTGGAGATAAAGTGACCTAAATATAACACTTTGCACTATGATGCTATCTATTTTAGAGGCCTGACAGTAAGTCAAGTAACACATGGATGATTTTACAGTTTCATGTCTAGTGACTCCAGATGGTATGTCTGTAATCCAGTGGTGTGCTATGTATAAATCATCACAATCAGGATTAAGAGCCATCTAAGAGCATTCTGGTGTTTCTTTTTTTCCTGGTCATAGTTATTTATATGCACTTATTAGACACTTTTCACAGAATAACTCTGAATTGGCATGATGAGAATTTACCAGTATTTTGTTTCTTCTATCCTGAAGTTATCAGCAAACATTTTTTCTTTCCTACCTCCTGTAAGCTTACTTCCATGTAGGTGGTATCCCTATCTCTTGTCTTTCAGTATATTCCTTCAGAGACGTATATACACATGCATACATATATACAAAGGGTCAAAGAGAAGCACCTGGAACTTTGCAAGGAAGTTTGAAAAACAATATGATCTGCATAAATGTTACTCTGTTAATATCAGTTCCACAATGCTTCATCAATCTTAATAAGCAAAGTAACAAAAATAAAACCAGCCAAACAAGCCCAAAACCAAAATCAACAATTTCTGTTCACCAGTAGTGGAGGTTCCAATCTGAACTCAGATTTGTAACTGAAACTATTACCTTTGTGGCTGAGAATGTGCCTGTATAACTGCTGGCACTGAAATTGTTTTGCTAATGTGCCAAAATGTATATCCATGATTGACACAAGACCTATTTGTCCAGACCATATGTATTAACTTACCTAAAAAGTAAAATTCAACTTTTCAGATAAAAAAATGTTGTTGTTCTTTTTCATCTTAAAACTGTGCTTAGTACAGATATCACCGCATTCCTTTGATTTTTACACAGCGTAGTAGTTTTTCAGTCGCAGGATTTTCTTTCATCAGTATCTTGTAGAGAAGACCATTTTGATTTTGTCAGTGGTGCTCCAGGTGCTCCACAAACTTGCAGTGTTTGTGTATTAGTGTAGATCAAGCTCTGGAGCATCCTGTTGCTGTAAAAGTTGCTTCTAAGGAGAATTATTATAAATTAAAGATGCTAAATATTGAAATGCAAATTGAACTTCCATATAGAATGAGTATGTAGGCTGACCTGAAAACCAGAAAAATCATGACCTGTTTGTGCTGAATGATCTGGGTTTTTTTTTTTTGTGCACTGATGTTAAGGCATATGTGGCATTCAGTGAGGAAGATAGGTCTGAAAATTTTAAACTGTGCAAGCTGGTATGATTCATTTTATGGCAATGCCATTATTTGCATCTAAGAAATCTTCACCCTTCCATTAAGAGTCAAGATGTATCTGGCTGCTCTGAACACCTGCAAGAGACTTAAAAAACTTCCACTCTTCTTCTTGATTTAAAACACAGAATAGATGTTTTTGTTGAGCTCTGAGAGTACATGAAGCTACAGATTTCACCCATTGTAGTCATTGCTCTCTTAATGATAGTGAGGAGTGCAGAATATACTGTGATTTACTGTGGAGTAATTGGAGTATCCTACAGCCCTATTTTCAAGATTCTCTTTAGTCCTCATTACAGCTGCTCTGGTCTTGCATGGGTTAGGGTTCTCACTGTCCTATGAGCAAGAGAATAGCCTTCATACAGTAGAAATGTAGAAGTAAGAAACTGTTTTTTAAAAAAAATAACATTAATTCAAGCGTGACTTTATTGAACTTCATTTTCTGGACATGTATTTGCTTGCAACCTAGATAGTGTCTTTTACTAGATTTCCTTTCTCATCAGTTAAATAACAGCTTATTAATGAAGTACTGAGGCATCTCAGATAGATACAATGTTATCACTGAGAAAGCAGTGAGCTAAATTCTCAACCTTTCATTTCTTCTTACATGAAATAGCTTTCCAGACTCTACCTGTTACTTTGACTTGCCATGTCAGCACAGTCTTCTTAGCAACAGAGAAATTAGTAAAGGGAAGAAGGCAAGTTTATCTGTGAGAAGTAAACAGCAAATGTGTTAATTTAATCTCAGAAAGGTTTTCTGAAAGCTTACAAAATCACATCTACTGCATCTATAGATGGAATAGTTCTCTATGGTCTCTCTATAAACATTAAAGGATAGCCTAGGTAGTTAGTCTGGTAAAACTCAAATAATGAGGTCAAATCACATGACATAACACGCAATAACATTAGTTGAAACATGGAACAGCCTTGCTTAGCAGAATCCACACTAAGTCAAAATATTTATCACTTGCAAACTCTCTTATGCCTTTGTTTTCAACATGACAGCTGATGTAGATCAGCTGCTGCAGAGCATAGCTTAGCAGTGTCCTAAGTCTGAACTGCTGCACCAGGAGTATTTTCCATTCTCAGGTCTGTGTGCTCAGCTCAGCTGATCAGTTCCTAAAGTGCTCACTGAAGCCAGAGGATGGTGTGCTCAACAGCAGTGCCCTGGCCTGACAGATGTTCCTGGACTGGAACATCCATAAAGCTACCGGATAAATGTAAATAAATAAACCTGACCACAAAAATAAATCCTAATTCTTAATGTTAAAAAGGCTAAATACTCTTTGATGAATTATTGTTTATTCTGTTCTCCAGTGTTTTGCTTTCCCAGAGGAAACATTTACAGTGCCATAACATTTGTTAAGGAACAAGTTTAGCAGTCATAAGTTTCTTTTATCAGATTTATCAGTTCCAATTATCAGATTAAATTAAAATTAGTGTATTCATCCTGGGCTTCTCAGGTATCTCAGTTTTTCTTAAAGAATAGTTTAAGTGCAATATTTAATATGAAGCAAAAATTCTCAATGTTTGTGCCCATGTCTGTGTCTGTGTCTTTCTCTTTGTATATTCCATGGAGTAGGAAGTATTTTATGCAAACAAACAACATCAAACAAAAAAAATCCACCACCACCAGATAGTATTTCTATTATTTCTGTCTTTCATTATTGGCTGAATATAGGAAGTGGTTCTGTTATTTTGATTATCAGAGTCCGCAACATTATGTTAAACTAAAGTTACTGTTTACTGGTCAGAAAGATCTATACTTAGTCCAAAGGACTAGTGAACTATGGATATATATGTGTGTAACACAGCTTCTTGTACAATTGTGTATATTTGATTTGAACCCAGCATAGTTTATAGATGCATTTCTGTTGCATCTCACAAGCATGGCAAAACTGGCAACTATAGAGAAGCCCAAGATTTTCTTTTTATATGTAAAATAATAGAAAGAAAAGGGAAAAAAATACAATTTAGTCTATGTTTTGCATTTGGACAATGTGTTTTGATAACACAAGTAGTCTATTAGTGTAGATATCTGTTTTCTGATTGAATTTGCAGTACTTAGAATTCATTTACATTTTAAAGTGTACTGAGTCTTCTTTTTTAACTTTGAGTTTTAGCAGAATTGATGGGGAAATGTAACCTAGATAGCACAGTAAAATTCAGTCTGGCTGGAATTCACGGTTTTGATTCCTGCAGGACCAAAGAGCTACAGATGTGAGCCTCTACTTTGATCTGTATAATCCAGGAAATTTTGTCACCTAAATATTACATTCTCTCACTGATTTTAGTAACTTGCCATCTATTCACATGATAGAGGTTTAGGAGTTAGGAGACTGTGATGGCCTGACCTTGATTGACTGCCAGACTCCCACCCACCACTCTCATTTCCCTGTCTCAACAGGAAAAGGGGAGAGGATGAAAAAGCTTGTGAGCCAAGATAAAGACAAGAACAACACTTACCAGTTACTGTCACAGGCAAAACAGACTTGAAGAAAATTAACTGATTTTATTGTCAATTAAAATAGAGTTGGATGGTCAGAAACAAGGACAAAAAAATCTAAACTGCCTTCTTCCTCCTTCTCTTATGCTCAGGTTCCACTTCACTCCTTTGTTTCCCACTTCTCATCTCAACATCTCATCACTGCTGCAGAGGGACGTGGAACATTGGTTTATAGCCAATCCATAACAAATCCTCTCTTCTGCTCCTTCTTCCTTATGCTTTGCACCTGTTCAAGTTTTGGTCCTTCCCATGAGCTGCTGTTCTTCAGGATAAACCTATTCCTGAGTGAGTCCTCCACCAGCTGCAATGATGGATCTCTGCTCTGGCATGGTTCTTTACACAGGCATTGGGAGAATCCCTCCTTCAACGCATGGAACACCTCTTTCTTCCCACTCCCCTGACTTGGTGTCCCAGGGTTGTTTCTCTTACTTTTGGTGCCTCACTCCTTTCTCTGATGTACAGTGGTTTTGCCCTTTCTTAAACATGTTCCACAATCTTGCCTCTGAGGGGTGTCCATTGGAGCCAGAAGGAACAATCTGTGTCTAGTTGCAGGGCAGCCCTGGTCTCTCTAAAGCAGCTTCCTCCAGTCACTCTCTGCTGAGAATCCTGAAACATTTTCAACTGTCTTGAAAACACATATTCTATGTTTTTTGAATGTTATATGGAAATTTTTTATTTTGAATGAGGTTGGCGCATTCTCTCTTGCTTAAGAAGGTAGCACCTTTTAAAATTTTATATTCATATAGCTTTCATCTAGTCTGTCATTTAACTCTCTGTGTTACACTGTATGTTCCTAGTGGGATACAGCAAACTTTCCACAGTCCACGCAAAACAGTCAAACAGACTTTCTGTAATCTAAATTATGTGCTAATCAAGAAGTTTCCTCCTCTTTGCCTTATAAATTAAGTTTACCAGGAATATTGTTTAACATTGATAAATCCTGACTTCTTTGAAAGGAGGTTATCCCTTTCAAAGAGGAACTAACCTTTAACTAACACATTCAATACTGCTTATCCTCTTTCTACCCTGGAGAAGGGATACCTCATTCACCATGGCTGAGATTGGGATAATTCACTTTTATGAAGGTTCCGTTATAACTGGAGCTGTTTAGCAATGAAATGTTAATCTCTTCCCCTCCAGCTTCTGAATGCCAGCTAACTACACAAAGGGGGATCTCAGCAGCATTGTTTTAGACTGTTTATAGACTCTAAAAGACAGCTTTGAAATAACTCATACACAGGCTAAACCCTTTGTTGTAATTGTTGCCCTCATGGAGAAAACCATTTTAATTTGGTTTTAAAGTACAGTTTAATTTAGTCTGGGAACACAAATACCATTATGCTTTAATGAGTATTGTGTTATTACTCTACAGTATTGCTATAGAAAAAAATAAATTTTTAATTTATCTAAGTCTTTCCATAACTTTATGTCTTTGGGTTTATTTTACTTTTACAGTAACTTTACTTTTACATCTATATTTCCTGTTCTTGTAGTATTCTGGGAAAGAATTAATTAGACTGTTGTTTAGTATTCAACTCCAAAATTGTGACAGTATGGTTTTTACAGAGACACAGATTTGAAGTTTTAAATAGCTGGAGTTCAAGTAAACCAGGCAGTTTGGAATAAAATCAGTGCTCACAATTTCTCTTAAAGCTTAGCAGATACTTGGCATGGCAAGTGCAAGGAACAGGAGTGTTTGGGCATTGTGTTCCCAGATGTTGCCATCTGTTAGCAACACCAGCTATTTGAAAAGGGGGCAGCAGAGAGTTCGCTGGCAATAGAAGCAGAATCATAAGCAGAGAACTTCTGCTTGGTTTTCCTCGTGTGCATATGGAGTAAAATAGATGGCTGTGTAGATTCATTTAAATCCCAGAAGAGTGTCTGAAATGAAGACACTCAGCTGAACTGCTTGCGTGGCTGAGAGGAAGAGGTGATCTCTGAGAGTTACTTGAAGCCCTTTCTGTCAGTATTATTTTTACATAAAGCATTTATTAACTGCCTCATTGCTGTCAAAATTAGCATGCTTGCTCATGTTTCTGAAATTCTTCATGCTTTCCATCAGGGAAAGGAGACAGAATTACATGATATGTATAAAGAGGGATTAATTTCTTCTTCAGCCAAATCCACACATTGCTGTGCAACTGAAGTTTTCATAGGATTATGAAAGCAATATAATTAGATATATATTTCTATTTATAATATATCTATATTTATATATTTCTATTATATTCTATAATATAATATTTCTAGGTTTTTTTTTTTAAGACTAATTCATCACACCTCCAGATTCAACATTAAAAGATGATTTAAAAAATCAAGTTTGCATTATATTGCACAGACAACAGGAAGAAAAGTTGCTTGGTGTCTAGGAAATGGAGTAGTTTTGAGGTGATTCTAAAAGACAGCTCAATCCTATCTACAAAATGGCAATTGTCTAACCCAGAGACATATGTTGAAACAATGTTCATATCTTGGGACATCTTGCTCATTTTGATTCCCAGTGCAGTTCATCACTGGATTGAGTGACATTTATTCTGCAACAGCATATGTACTCCAGAATAGAAGAATGAAAAAAATCCCAAACAAAATCGTTCCCCACACTCTCTGCCAAAACAAAAACAAAAACAAAAAAAGCAAACATACACTTCACATGTTATAAAAGGCTGAAAAAGAAAATAAAAGGGTATCACATGTGACACTTTGTTATACTTCATTATAGCTAAGTAATTTCCATCTTAATTTTAAACACCATTTGGGTTTTAAGATAAGAAAAGAACACATCTGTTTTAATACAATTTTGACTTACAATCATAAATTTCAAACAGTGTCATTCATCTTACCTCCATATACTTGAAATCCTTCACAATTCAGACGTAAGTATGATATCTCTGTGACATATAAATTGTAAAGTTTAAACAAAAAAGAAAAGAAACTCCAATCTATTATTACACTCTAGTCTTGGACTTAGGAGAAAAAAAAATACTTGTTTTTTTTTGTCTTTTTTATCATTTGGAACAATCAGAATATGTGTTATTAGCAAAGGAAACTATGATGAGTTTTCTTGAAACTTCTAGTGGAATATTTTATCAAATTTTATCAAATATTTTGATTCTCTGTGTGTTGTCACAGTATTAATGCTATCTCCTGAATCTTGTGAGCTAAGTTGCAGAAGCTTAGAAAAAGCAGTTTGTTACAACAGCATACTATGGTAGTAATCATGTAACAGAGAAAAAATTTATCACCTTGTTATCTGGCATTGAATCCTTGGATTAGTATTAAGACCAGCATACTGCTGATAAAATTAATCTTGGAAAGCAGTGAGACTGAGATATGAAAAATCCAAATATAACACTTCAGTTCAAAATAAAAAGAAGGTCGTTTAGGACTCAAGCTTAACCCTGCTAATATAAATGAAAATATTGTCACTGACCTTTATAGAAATTAAGAAAAAGCTCATATTCTTTTATTGTTTTACTGCTAACTATAGTCTCATTAGTCTGAACTCAACACAAACGTGGAAGCAATTTCTAAGTAAATAAAAACAAACAAATTAAAAAAACATTAATTACATTCTATTTTTCATAGGTAGATTGTGTAATGTACTGATAATTTGTGGTTTAGATTAAAACAATTAAATTAATCTATCCTGTCAATTTGGAAAGTTATTCATACATATAGTGAAAGTAAGGAAGAATTGTAGAAGAATTATACAGTAGGTAAGGATCTGGTAAGAGCAAGTTTGGAATAGAGTTTTTTTGTGTTACTAAAAAAATAGGTCATGGAACTAGTTTCATAAAAATCAAATGAAACTGTCCTAGTGAATCTGTGGGATTTTAAGAATGGAAGAGATTGAATTCTGTGGATGACTGGGATGGTATAGAAAGACCTGAAGGAGCCTTAGGACAACAGAAGCAGAAAGAAGATTAAATTAAGCAGTACAAAATGCAAATTTCCATTCTTTGTGACTAATAAAGAATTACTCCAGAAGCTGGAAGCTCATCACTTAGAAATGTCAGAGAAGAAAGCACAGTTATATTAATCAAATGCAGAATGATTGAAGCACTGATAAGAAAATTGGCAAATGCTGTCATGAGCTGTCCCAGATATCTCTAGCAAAACCATGGGAATATTAAAGCCATTCAAAGTACTGGGGAGACATAATTTTAAATGTTCGAGAAAGATGGATTCAGACTCAGCTGATGAGGGGAAAAAGAGCCTACTGGAAAGTAAAAGAGCACAGGTTCTTTAGCCTAGAAAACAGAGGCTAAGGTATATAACAGTTGTTTATAAATATGGTAGGAATAAGAGGGCTTTCAGTAAAAGTAGTGAGAATGAGACACAAAACTTCTTTTAAAAAGTAATAATTATATGAAATATAGACTGTGATTGCTGTGATATCAGACTGCTTAAACTGGTGACCTAGGCAGACTCCTCCAGTACTGTGTTTTAGCAGTGAGCAATGATGCCAGAGAAAATAAATACTCCTCCTTAGAGTTTAGCATGAAAGTCAAGGAACACATGGTAATTTTCAATAGCTACATATTATTTTATCAAGCACAACTCTGTTTTAGAGAGAAGAACCTGAAAATAAAGAGCTGTAATCTAAAAAAAAGGGAATATTACTTATATTTCTATCTATACAGTAACATTATATAATAAATAGGTACATTTGGTTTTTTTTTGGTGGTTTTTTTTATATTCCAGCACATAGAAAGGAGTGGATTGCTCCCCTGTTGCTTGATATTTGTGTTACTTTGGACGATAGCTTTGAGACATCGTTGATTCTATGTTTTGTTCCATGTGTGTCCCATGTATGCTTACATTTAATACAGCTCTCAAGCCTAAATGAGTCTATTGAAAAGCAATCCTGGATGTCCTTAGGGTATGGAGACAGAAGATACATCTGTCAGTGGAGAGCTTTTCCACTTTGACAATTGCTTGTTGCAAACAAGAAAATCTCCCTCTGCCTTGAAGGGCTTTTCTCCCTGGCTGGCACTTGCCATCCAGAAGTCTACTTTGAATATGGATTTATCTTGTACAATGATTCAGCATCTCAAGACTTTGTACAATGCCTTTGCAAAACAAGCAAAAACCTACCATTAGGGACATCGAAGTAAATAATCTTTCACCCAACAATTAATGCTTTGACAATTAAATTAACAATTAAAGTATTGAAATTTATAGCAATCTAATTTTCAGTCTTGTGTTTGTAAGGTTTACATGCATCGAGCCTTTGAATAAAATTTCAGCCTACAAATTAATAAATTCTGCAGTCTCAGTTACCATAGAGCCCAGATGCTACCCAGCTTTGTTTGAAAGTTTTTTTCTAACAAATGAAGCTTTTTTCTACTGTATTAATTTTTTAAGGGCATGCAATATTCCTCATTTACAATTCCATGGTGTCCTGTATTGCTTCATTGTAACTCCTAGTATGCCAGGAAAAATCCTATCTTATCCCCCATGCCAACATGAACTGACATTATACCTCACTGATTTGTTATAGACTGATTTTGTCTGCCCTGTTTCTTTTGTTTAATTTCTTCAATATACATTTAGTTTTGCTTCCATAGCAAGGGTGATTATTCTGTGTTTATCTTTCACTGGTTCTATGTCTACTTTTTTGCTTTCTGGTCTTCCTTTGGGAAGGATTACACAGCTTCTGAAGGTCACAAGTCAGACAGTTAAAATGTCAGCACATCATCTGCTAAAGAAAACAAATAAGTACAGAATCCCTGTGACTCTGGGAGTCAAACTTAATTTTTTAACTGGCTTTGGGCCACTTACAGTGTGCTACAAAAATGAATCAGAACTGTACTTTATACCACTGCTTTACTTAAAGTCAGATCTTTCTTGCAATATAAACATGGACTTATTTTCAATATTTGTGGGAAGTTACCACTTGAAAATATGTTGAACCATTTATTTCAAAACTTGTCATATTGTTGCTCTGTTTTTGAATTCCAGAGATGTGTATGAGGTAATATGGACATCACAGTAAGCTCTATATAGTACAAGATGAGAGTTTTCTTGACTGTGTAAGAATTGACAGTGTAAGACTTAACTGTGTAAGAATTAACATTAAGAACATGTGTTCTAAAAACCAGTTACTGCAGCAATACTGAGAAGACAAAGGTGGATTATATAAAAATAAGACAAAAAATCACTGTATTTCTTTCAGCAAAAATGTGGCATTATGGATAAAAACCAAATTATTTCCTTCAGATTTTTTTTGCTATAATTCTACACTGCTCTAAGAGGTGTGTAGCTGTTTTATGTTACATGCAGTTTTACAAGATCATAAAATCATAGAATCGTAGAATAGTTAGGGATGGAAAGGACCTTAAGATCATCTAGTTCCAACCCACCTGCCACGGGCAGGGACACCCCACACTAAACCATATCACCCAAGGCTTCATCCAACCTGGTCTTGAACACTGCCAGGGATGGAGCATTCACAGCTTCCATAGGCAATCCATTCCATTACCTCACCACCCTCACAGTAAAGAATTTTTTCCTTAGATCCAGTCTAAACCTCTGCTGTTTAAGTTTCAACCCGTTACCCCTTGTCCTATCACTACAGTCCCTAATGAATAGTCCCTCCCCAGCATCCCTGAAGGCCCCCTTCAGATACTGGAAGGCTGCTATGAGGTCTCCACACAGCCTTCTCTTCTCCAGGCTGAACAGTCGCAACTTTCTCAGCCTGTCTTCATATGGGAGGTGCTCCAGTCCCCTGATCATTCTCGTGGCCCTCCTCTGGACTTCTTCTAACAGTTCCATGTCGTTTTTGTGTTGAGGGCACCAGAACTGCACACAATACTCCAAGTGAGGTCTCACAAGAGCAGAGTAGAGGGGCAGGATCACCTCCTTTGACCTGCTGATCACGCTCCTCTTGATGCAGCCCAGGATCCGGTTGGCTTTCTGGGCTGTGAGTGCACACTTCTGGCTCATGTTCATTTTCTCATTGACTAACACCCCCAAGTCCTTCTCAGCAGGACTACCATGAATTTTCTTTTTGCCCAGCCTGTAGCTGTGCCTGGGATTGCTCCGACGCAGGTGTAGAACCTTGCACTTGGCATGGTTAAACTTCATGAGGTTGGCATCAGCCCACCTCACAAGTGTGTCAAGGTCCCTCTGGATGGCATTCCTTCCCTCTAGCGTATCAACAGAACCACACAGCTTGGTGTCATCGGCAAACTTGCTGAGGGAACACTCAATTCCATTGTCCATGTCAGCGACAAAAATATTAATCAAGACCGGTCCCAACACCAATCCCTAAGGGACACCACTCGTTACTGGTCTCCAGCCAGACATTGAACCATTGACCACAACTCTTTCAGTGTGACCATCCAGCCAGTACTTTATCCACCCAGTGGTCCACCTATGAATTTGATGACACTCCAATTTAGAGACAAGGATGTCATGTGGGACAGTGTCGAACGCTTTGCACAAGTCCAGGTAGATGATGTCAACTGCTCCACCCCTGTCCATCACTTCTGTAGCCCCGTCATAGCAGGCCACCAAATTGGTCAGGCAGGATTTTCCCCTAGTAAAGCCATGCTGGCTGTCACCAAGCACCTTGTTGTTTCTCATGTGCCCTAGCATGCCTTCCAGAAGAATCTGCTCCCAGATTTTGCCAGGCACAGAGGTGAGACTGACTGCTCTGTAATTCCCCGGGTCATCCATTTTCCCCTTCTTGAAAATGGGGCTTATATTTCCCTTTTTCTAGTCCTCAGGAACTTCACCTGACTGCCATGATTTTTCAAATATGATGGCCAGTGGCTTTGCAACTTCATTCGACAGCTCCTTCAGGACCCGCAGATGGATTTCATCAGGTCCCATGGACTTGTGTACATTCAGGTTCTTAAGATGGTCTCAAACCAGATCCTCATGCACAGTGGGCCCAAGGTCTAGGTTTTTACAGTCCCTGCGTGCGCCTTCCAAGACTTGGGTGGTGCGGTCAGAGCCTTTGCCAGTGAAGATGGAAGCAAAGAAGCCATTCAGAACCTCAGCCTTCTCCAAGTCCTGTGTAGCCAGTTCTCCCGAAAGTTTCCGGAGGGGGCCTACATTGTCCTTAGTCTGTTTTTTAGCCGCTACATACCTATAAAATCCCTTCCTATTATCTTTAACATCCCTTGCCAAGTTTAGCTCTAACTGGGCTTTAGCTTTCTTAACTTGGTCCCTAACTACCCGGACAACATCCCTGTATTCATCCCTTGATGCCTGTCCTTGCTTCCACCTTTTATAAGCCTCTTTTTTCTTGTGAATTTTTCTCAGCAGCTCCTTATCCATGCAAGGGGGTCTCCTGGCCCTCCTGCTGCACTTCCTTCTAGTTGGGATGCAACACTCCTGAGCTTGTAGCAGGTGATCCTTGAATATTAACCAAGAGTCTTGGGCCCCCTTGCCCTCTAGGGCTATATCCCATGGAACCTTGCTAAGCAGGTTCCTGAAGAGCCCAAAGTCTGCTCTCTTGAAGTCCAGGGCCGTGAGCTTACTGCACGCTCTTCTCACTGTCCTGAGAACCTCGATGTTGACCATCTCATGATCACTGCATCCAAGACTTCCCTGGAGAGTCACATTTCCAACGAGCCCTTCCCTGTTGGTGAGCACGAGGTCAAGCATGGCACCTCTCCTCGTCGGCTCCTTTATTGCTTGCAGAAGGAAGTTGTCTTCCACACAATCGAGAAACCTCCTGGATTGCTTGTGCTGGGCTGTACCATTGCCCCAACAGATGTCAGGGTGGTTGAAGTCCCCCATGAGAACAAGGGCCTGTGAGTGTGACGCTTTTTCTATTTGTCTGTAGAGTTCTTCATCCACAGGTTCCTCTTGATCAGGCGGTCTGTAACATATCCCCACCGTAATGTGTCCCATCACCGATTTCCCCTTAACCCTGACCCACAAACTTTCTGTTAACTGATCACCTGTCCCCAGACAGAGTTCCATACTCTCCAGCCTATTCCTAACATAAAAGGAAACTCCCCCTCCCCTCCTACCGTGCCTGTCTTTTCTAAAAAGCCTATAACCCTCCATTCCAACACTCCAGTCAAAGGAGCCATCCCACCATGTTTTGGTGATGCCTGTTATATCATAGCCCCATAGATGTGCCCACAACTCTAATTCCTCTTGCTTATTCCCCATGCTACAGGCATTTGTATAGAGGCATCTGATCAGAGCTCCACATGAAGCCGGCTCAGTGGCTGGAGCAGCTAGAATATTACTACATTGCTCAGAGTATTTATTATAGGTGCTGGCAACTGACTGGGTTTGTTGGGATGGAATGATGATCCCATCCCCCAACACAACTAGTTTAAAGCATCCTTGACAAGTCTGGCAAGCCTCTCAGCAAAGCCACTCTTCCCTTTCTTTATCAGAGCAGTTCCACCAGCTGCCAGTAGACCTGGCCTACAAATGTGGCCCCCATGTCCAAGACACCTAAACCTTTCACTATGACACCACCCTTTTAACCATTTATTAACTTGTCCAGTCCTCCTTGCCTTTGGAAGGTCCTCCCGTGTGTCTTGGAGAATTGTCAAAAAGACCATCTGAGCTCCAGAACCCCTGACCACCTCTCCCAGAGCTCTGTAGTCCTTCTTTATACTCCTCAGGCTACTACTATCTATATCCATAGCACCCCCATGTATCACTAGAAGCGGGTAATAGTCCATGGGACTTACTAGAGCAGGCAGCCTCTCCGCAACATCCCTGATCCGTGCCCCAGGTAGGCAACACACCTCCCTTGCGACCGGGTCAGGCCGACAGATGAGTGCTTCTGTCCCTTTCAAGGCAGAGTCCCCTACTACTACAACCCGCCGCTTTTTCCTGGCGTCACCAGTAGAGATCTTCTGTACCAGTGCACCAGCTGACTGTTTCTGATGCAAGTGCATTTCCTCATCAGCCCCCTGCAGGACAGCAAAGCGGTTCTGGGTGGGTACAGCAGATTTAGGAGGAAGCCCCTTGCTTTTAATTGCTCTCTTCCTCCTTTGGTTTTTTTTTTTTTTTTTTTTTTGTTACTAATTCCCAGCTTCCCTGATCAACAGCCCCCTTCTTTCCTCCATGAGTTAGAGGGGAATCTTGAGGCCCCGGTGCTGTTTGGGCCTGGAGCAAGCAGTCCTGCTTCCCCTCAGCTTCCCTGACATGTTGAAGCTTACTGACATCATCCCATAGCTCTGCCACCTGCTGGAGGAGGACCTCCATCAAGGAGCAGCGAGCACAGCCCTGCCCATTCTGCACCTTTCCCTCACAGGACCAGTGCAGGCACTCTCTACACTCCAAGCTCTGCAGCGCAACCTCCCCACTTACCAGCTCTGTCTGGGTGCCTACACTGGCCACCACCAGGGCGGCCAGGGCAGAGCTTCCAGACCGGACCCTGGTCGTACGGCGAGTGCTCACCATCCCGCTCACCTGCCGCGCAAACTGCCGTGCAAACTGGCTCGACCTGCTCTGTTTGCCTGCTCTGTTCGCCGCACTCCTGGTCGCCGCGCTCCCTGGGTATATTTTTAACCACTCACAGTTGGTGCCACTCCTCCTGTCTCCGCCCCCGGCAAGTCATCTCCTCGCGGTAGCTGAGCTCTTTGCAAGTCCTGTCAAGGGCTTGAGGCTCCCTCCTCAGTGGCTCTTGTCGCTCTGTGGTGAGGTTTCTGGACGCTGATCTCCCCCGGCTCCACTCCAGTGCCACAGGCGTCCTTTCTCAAGCCACCCCCCTCAGCAACCAGTAGTGTCCAGATGGAAGCCTGCAATACTGTGATTAGACATAATTCTATCTTGAGAGTGGAAGAATGTTTGTCTTTATGATCTTATCATCTGGGGTGTGTGTATAGAATAATACACTTATATCACACAGGGGATGACTTTCTAGTTGCAGTGTGGGTAGGTGACAATGAGGGAAAGGGGAAGTTTGTCAAAATAGGTATGTGTTTAAGAAACTTACCTCTTGATCAATATGATAGATTTCTTCAGCTACAGTAATGACAGTGGCCACTGATGTTGGAAAATAAGTAGCTTGGTACTGTATCAAAATGGCATTTTCTTAATTTAATTGTTTTTTACCTCATCAAATGTACTAATTGTGCAAATTATGTAAAATTTCTCTTATTTTCTTTTCCGGTTTCAGCTTTTTTTTTTTTTTTCGCCATAGGCTTAGATGTTACACTAAAATGTCAGCAGAACTCCTGGAGGCAGCAAGTGAAACTCATTTCAATTTCAAACTACATTAATTGCGAGTGAAATCAAACCTATTCTCACATTTATTAAGGCAAGCAAATCCTTGTGAAAAATTACAGATTTTCAATAAGGGCATTTTCAGTGGTACCAGTCATTCTGTCAACCTCATAAATTAATTCCTGTCTTTCAGCCATTACAGATTTATCCAGTTCATGTGAGTAAATGTGACAGCTGTATACTCCTGAAATCCATACAGCAATATCTCTGTTAACATGATAAATACTACTGGCCTCAAAGATTAACTGCTTGGTTTGTTGAGGCTTTTGGTCTTTGGTTTTGTTTTGCTTTAATTTAAGTATGACAGCATGACTTAGACTATAGAAAAGAAGAGGAAAAGGCTAGCCTAAAAAATATTTTACACTCTCTCCTTCATTCCCAACAGTACAATCAATGATAAATTGATTTTCATCATGACAACATCCCCTATTTTCTTTCAGTTAACACTTAAGGCAGGGAGGAAAACAGATTTTTTTTTTTTACATTATTTGCCATATATAGAAGAAGGAGGATAGATATTATTCACTTGTAATATTTAGGTAAAAATCTCATTGAAGTTCATCAGCATCTGTAGGAGACACCATGGACTTTAATTTTCTTATAGTGACAACCACATGGCAATCATGTATACTGTAAGCCTCCTGTATTCACTAATGGCATGCCTTGAGAGATTTATTGGAGTATATCCAGCATTCAGTACTTGCAATCCCTGTGGGCTAATTAAAATTATCAGATTTTATGGAAGGTGCCTTGCTGTTTATTTTGTTGGATTGTAAATTGTGAGAATGCTCTCCATAAATTATACATGCCCAAAGCAGGGAAAAAAGTGGAGAAAAATGCTAATAGGGGTGCAATCAGACTTATAAGGGGACATTCAAGGGGACTAATAAGACATTCAGGGACCATAATTTTGCACTGACAAATTTCTTTGGAAAGTGAATTTTGAGAAAGTAGAGACAGAGCAATATGCTTATTTGAATGTTTCCAAATGTATGGGAGTATCCAAACACATATTACTTTTCAGTGCTGCTAAATAGATATTTAGGAACATCCAATAGTACTAATTTGTGTCTATTATTTCTTACTGCCACTCATGCAGCTCAGTAATTGAAATGCTGAGTAACAGTTTCCCTCCTCAATTCTAGTGATGCCCTTTATAAACTTTCTAATGCGGTGCCTGAACTTTAGAAAGGTTTTTCACTGCCAAATGTCAGTCCGTTGCAAGATGTAGCAATGTAAACCCTCTTTTTTTATCCTTTTTGCTAGAGAAAATTGTTCTGGACCAATAAGGTTGCTACATGTTTGGCTCCTGTTTCCTGTTTTTTCAGTAAAAAAAAGGAATAAAATATATCCAATAAACCCAGCACTTCTGACCCAATCTCCCACTCATACCAGGACAAACCATGGTCTTTTTAGAAAAATTTAGTGGGAGAGGAATCTAGTTAGGCAACATCTACCTCAACAGGAAAGTTAACCTAAAACAGTTTCATAGAGAATGTAACCTGTTAGCAAAGACACAAAAATTAATTCATAATTGTAAGCTGATGCAACCCTGAGAATGTTCAACACTGCAGCTTTCAGATCAATAATTTATGTTCACTCACAATTTAAAATATGAATATTTTTCTTTGCAAAGAAACCTTGACAAACTATAGAGATTTATCCTAGTATGAAATCATATTGTCAAAACCTGCATCTGCACTCGTATTTGCATTACTATGGCTGCATTCATATACTAAGTGCCTTGAAATAGACAAAAGCTTCAGTATAATGGAAGAGTCAATGGAAGAGATTGTTTTCTCTTTCATTAAACCTTACTTTGGTGCTGCAGGGCTACATAAGTGAGGAAGGATTTTTCTGTTCACGTAAAAGCTGTTTCCAAATCATTTGTATGTATAACATTGGACTTTCCTGTACAATGCAGAAGCTTATACTAAACTATACTCAGGAGGCAGTAGTAGCTAGTAGATGGAGTACCCTAGTAGCTAAATACAGCTACACCAGGCACCACTGAAGGCTTATTCCTAACATACAAATAACTGTGCTCTACTTTTCTTGCAGCAGGTTGGAAGGTGTAAAGAAAACCTATTTCTTCTCTCCAACACATTTTTTTTATCATCTCCAGCTAAAACAAGCATTCAGTCTCCCACCTCTCAACCATTTGAATGTTTTTTCTGTAAGCACCTACACCTCACTCCCTTCCCTTCCCTTCCTCCATGGGTTTCTTCCTCTCTACAGCTTGGTGGGTGGATAAGAGGAAGAGTCAAAACAGCCTCCTTGAAAATGAGAGCTGACTAGTTGAAGGAATATGTAAGATAACAGAAATCACCTGGACAAGAGCTGTGCAATATTCAGTGGCTAAAACAAGAATAAAAACCTCATGACCCATAAAAACACAGTTTCCTTCCAGAGTTCAAACATGGAGAATAATTTAATCACTGCTTCTAAGCTTAGTTGCGCCCTTGACACAGAGCAAAATGGTAAGACTTTGGCAGTGTGAAAACTCTTTCTAAGCAGCCAGGCCTTGAATCATGTCCTAGGTTTCTCTTACTGGAGAGCTCGGCAGGTAAACGGATGGCTGTGATTGTTGTTTCTTTCCCCCAAATATGTTCTGAGTGAATTAGGAGGGCTGGTGGGGGGATAATTTGCTGTAGCCACCATGATCTCTGTCTGTGACCCTTATTACAGTCTTTCTTTCTAGGTTTTGCATCACTGCCAGCCCAATGGCTAACTGTGAGCTGTCTCATTTTGCAGCTGAGGTCCAAATAAGCTTCTCTGCAGAAGGACTTTGCATTGCCCTCATTGGAAAAGGATACGGAAAGGAGAGAAGGTTTGTCCTGACCACTGGTCTGTAGGGGAGTCTTGCAGTTACTTTGTTTACATGTTTGTTAGCTGCAGATATCCCGAGTCTTTGTGGTAATCTGGATCTCAGATGCTACTTGTTCCAGACTGTATATTGATATGTAAACTTTACCCATGCTCAAATATCAAGCCATTGACCTGCACTGAATTTGTAAATAGCAAGACACTTACCATCTGACAGGTCTGTTTCCAGACCTTGATTCGCTTTGATGAGCTTTTTTGATTCCAGCCTTATGCAAGTCACTGATCATAGATGTCCTTGCTTGTGACAGAATGATATGGTGTGAAAAAGATGAAACAGCAAGCATGAAGGAAATATTGGCTAATGATACAAAGGCAAATTCATAAGCCTTGAAAACTCTCTCTTTAATCTCCAGAATAATCTCATAAAGTCTCACAGAAATATTGAAAATTTTGGTCCAGATTTCCATAGCACCTTGTGCCATATGATTAAAAAAGAGATGAAAAATATTCCAATATGAGCTGAAGATCCTGGCAGTGATTCCTGTATACTTTAAACTCACTTTGCTTAGGTTTAAATACCTGTGTAAGCTGTCTAGCATGAGGGAATGAGTTCTCTGTTACTTTAAAATGTGTTTGTATGTGGTATGTACTTCCGATATATTTAATAGTATTAGATATGTGATTAGACAGATCAGTAAAAAGCAAACAGATACCAGAGTGTATTAACTTTCCTCAGTCCCATGTAACAAAAGTGAATTAAATAGAAGATAATTCTGTCGGAAATAAATTTGTCTCCTAAGCAAACAAGTGTATTGGATATACTTGCTTCGCTTGGAGACCACATCTGGTTTAATCCAGCTGGCAATTAAGCACCACACAGCCACTCTCTCATTCCTTCCTCCACCCCACTGTGGGATGGGGAGAAAATTAGAACAGTAAAAGTGAGAAAACTCGTGGGTTGAGATAAAGACAGTTTAACAAGTAAAACAAAAGCTGTACCTACAAACAAAGCAAAACAAGGAATCCATTCACCACTTCCATGGTTAGGCAGGGGTGTTCCATCACGTGTAATGATCACTTCAGAAGACAAATGCCATCACTCTGAACATCGCCCCTCTTTTCTTCCTTTCCCCCCAGATTTATATGCTAGGCATAACACCATATGATATGGAATATCCTTTTAGGTCAGTTGAGGTCAGCTGTTTCAGCTGTGTCTCCTACCAGCTTCTTGTGCACCCCCACCCTGCTTGCTGGTGGGATGGAGTGAGGAGCAGAGAAAGCTTTGGCTTGGTATATACAGTGCTCAGCAATAATGTTTTTTTTTATCAAAACTGTTTTCAGCAGAAATCTAAAATATAGCCCTATACTAGGTACTGTAGTAGTAGAGAAAAATATCCCAGCCAAAACCAGCACAAACCATTTGTCCTTTGAAAATGTTATACCTTATAGAAATTATTGACTTAATAAATGGTATCTGATAAACTTTAGGAGCCTTTTTTTTCTAATCAAAGTGGTTCTGTTAGCATTATTAATGATTAAACAAAGTTGTTTCTTTAATTTGCATCCTCATTTTTTTGACACTGTTACCAAACTGTGTGTGCCGTACAGCTTCAGTGCTTTCAAACTTGTTTTAAAAGGTTTCCAAATAAAGATGAAGGAGCTAAGGAAATAAAAATGCTCATTTGCTAGTACATTTTCCCAGGACTCAAAATAAATTAAGTTTTATTTTCTGTCTGAAACTTCAACATCATGTAAAGTTCCAATTACCTGAGATATTTGTGTCTGTTTGCCTGACAGACTCTTATGGCTGAATACTTTTATGCTGCTGCTTGTACTTTCTGAAAGAGTTTTGAGCTGTAGTGAAAGTAAGTGTAAAATCTTTGAAGATACAACCCTCAAGGCTGAGTAATGAAACTTTTAATTTTTAAGCACTAGAATTCAGACAGAAATCCATAGGTCTGCATTAGGCTTCCTACACAAGAAAAAAAGGCTTCCCAAAATGGGATGCATAATGTCTTGTATGCTCAGCAGGGCACTGACTGAAATGACATTAGGAAATACTATAAATATGCCCCCAACCCTTTCACTTTCTGGGAATCAGATGCCTCTCTCTATGCTCTATAGAAGTGTTTCTTCACATCTTCTGAGGAAAAATGCTTATGTCTCTTCTTTGAAAAAATAAGAAAATAAGTAATAAGCAAAAAATATGTCCTGCTTTCAAAGCAGCAGTGTCTACATTAGTCTATTTGCAATAGAAAATAAATGAACATAAAGTATTTCATTCAAGTAGGGCATTCAGATACTTCTTCCAAGAGACTTCATATGAGGTCTGACTCTGATCCTCCACTTGTCTTTAAGATGGAGACCCCTGCGTGGGTAATCACAGTATGAGGCACCTATACCCACTAGACACTTCAATGTTTGGCTTTTTTTGTGTGTGGGTTGTTTTTATTTATTATTTGCTTGTTTGTTTTTTCTTTTTTTTAGTATTTTTGTTTGTTTTGTTAATTTGTTTCTTTATTTTAAAGGCTTATGGTTTAAATATTACAGCAGGCTCTAGGCAAATTTAATTTATAATGTGTGCTAGTCTGGGGACTTAGTTCTATCCACATCACTCTGAAATGTAAACCCAAGAATTAGTGAATGTCACAGAGGGAATTTTGTATTGGTAAAGTGAATTTTTTTTGAGATAATACAACCATATACCACCATCATACTCCACAAACAAACTAACTTCTTGTAGCTGCCCAAAACAATGACTCAGATCCCAAAATGGGTCTCACTGTGATGGGAGTAACTCTTCCACTTGTTATTCCCACAACTTCACAAAAATCTAGACATGTTTTGTTACGGCACTTTATAAAGCACATATATATAAAGCAATGAAAGTGTTTATTGCCAAACACCAGCTATTTGTCACAGGACATTTCAATTCAGATCTTGTGTATTTTTAATAACAACCCTTGTTCTACAAAGTCAGGTGTGCCAAGGAGTAAAAATTTAAATATCAGTAAGGGAAATTTATTTTTATTTGCACTTCTACCAGCTATTTAGGAACATAGTGTTCTTGTTAATGTTAATTTAATGTAACTATATGGAAATACATTTTCTTTGCAAAGGAGGGGGTGTGAATCCAATAGATGTTTAAACATCTTATTCCAAACCTCAGCCTGAAAAACACTAAATCATACTCAGCTGGACCTGGGCTTCTCACTCTCTGCTGATTACAGTCAGGATCTGACCAGCCACGTGAATCTTTCATTCCTTTTTGCTCATGCCCAATCTTAACAGCATCAATAAGGTATGTTCTTCCTTAAAGCATCTAACAGACTTGTAAATAGGACATTTTACCAAGAAACACAAGTTTCCTTCCTTCCTTCCAAAGGAATGACTCAAAACCATGTTATTAACTGCCTGATTTCTTCATGGCATTGTATGAAAGATTAGCAATGTCAGTAATCTGTGTCAGTTTAATCTTTTGAAAGAATAATATTTTCTGGCTTCTAGGAGTATGTTCTGGACTTTGGTTCCAGCATGGTTAGGTGTGATTAAAGCGCAGATGTGTGGGCTTTCAAGAGGCATTTAGTTTAGGTATCTGTGGTAGTGTTCTGAAATGTTAAACTCCTGTATTTGGATTCTATTCTGTGAAAAAAAGTGATAATAAAATTGGCATAGCTGTGCCTAATCTATTGAGGGCTAATCCTCTCTTCAGTTTAGTAGTAACCTTCCTATAATTTCAGTAGGGGCCAACAAAAAAACTGTGCTTCCTATTTTGTCTGTCTAGGTAATCTGTCAAAATTATTCCTTAGGGAAAATGAAGCCAAAAAATAAGTATAAAAAATCCAAAAGTAGGTCTAATATTTTTCTTTGGGGCTAAAGAAAGAAGTACAAACTTGCAAATGACTGTTCAGGTCAGCTTTAAACTCAATTCATAAGTTAAAAATAGATTAAATGAATGTTACAAAAGAACCTAAACAGCACAGGTGAGATACAATATTTCTTAATGAAGACTTAATTCAGTGTCTTCTTCATGTCAAACCTTATGGGTATTACTTTTAAAGAACTTAATTGTAAGCTTCCAACGTGCGCCAATTTCCTCTGAGAATTTGGCTTATAGCCACAATGCAGTTTTACAGAATAAATTACATGAACTGTCTGATTTCAAATGAGAAAAAAACATTGAAGCAGTGTAAAAACTGGGTTAAAAGCCAGGGAAAAAAAAAAAGAAGTTTATGTTATCTTTCCAAGAGGAATATTTAATAGAATTTGCACCTTTTATCCTTTTTAATAGACTGCCCTGTGTCTGACGAAATTAAACAGGATTTATATATTACTGTAGCAGGTTTTCCATGTTTAGGGTAATGTTAAACTCTCACAAATCATAAAAGATTTCAGATTATTATGCTTATTTAAATCATTTAGTTTCAGATGGCTGGAAAAGGCTACAAATAGAATAAATCTAGATGTCTTTTTGTTCTTTGTCCAGCTTTGGCCTCATTATGCATACATTATGCATACATTATGTTGACAGATTTTGCTTTAAAATACCAGCCTAGGCTTCATGTGAAGAAGGATAAATAGCTGCATTCTCATTACATGAGAGTTTTGTGGTGTTTGCAGTGCAGGATCAGAAGGCAGTCAGAGAGTAAGTTAAAACACAAAACCTGAATCTATTATACATGTGAGGACACCTGAACTGAAGATGTCATTATTTAAAATCCTCAGGTTTTTTTATGAGCTATCAAAATATATATACTGAGACATATCAATATATATATACTGAGACTTATATCAATATTTGAGGATTGATGGTGTTTCTATGTTATGGGTAAGGGCCTTTACATTCTTATAAAAGAGGTGTTTCAATTTTCAGAGATTAACAACTGCTTTTTGCTTGCTGGATTAGAATTGCTCTACGTGTTTAAAAATGCTGGTTAATTCTAAATTGTATCTCTTCATTCTTTGCAAATATCACCCAAATTTTTGGTGATTCTACAACGTTTTATAGGCTCATAACTCCTCTGGGAGAGATTGTAAAAAATACATTATAAAGAAGAACACGAGGTTTAGAGCAAATGCAAGCAAGAGCCACAGTGAAGAACTTTTATGCTTAGATTGTCTTCCTGTCTTTACTCTCAAAATGTAGGTTGAGCTGTTGTGCTTAAAATAAATAATTATTTATTAATTATAAAAATGGAAGCATAGTTTCAGTAGCTTGATAACTAAGTGTCTCAGGAATAAATAGTATAAGTGAGGAAAAGATAAAACAAGCAAAAGATAAGAGGGTTTGTAAGACTTTGTTTTTCTGTTGTTTTGGGTGGGTTTTTTAAATTATTATTTTTATACGGAGGTGTGGCAGCTACTGAATCTTCTGGAGTCTTGTCTCATAGTTTTGGTTTAAAATGGACTGTACTGAGGAGTGTTATGAAAGTAATGTTCAGTCTCTGGCTGCTAACCAGACTTAAGAATAGAGCAGGTACTCTGTTGCTCTGCACTTTCTTAATTGATATGCTTCTCTACATGTACAAGGAACGACTTCTTAAAAAACCTGGGCTCTCCACTGTGCAACACTGAACTGTCACTGGATTCAGGCAGCAGCTCAGAAGGGGGTTGCACGCTGCTTACTTTTAGCTAATCAAAAGTTAAAGCATGCTATTGAAGGCATTGTCCAAATGCTTCTAAATCAGTGACAGGCTTTGAGCACTGACCACCTCTTGAGGAAGTCTGTTCCTGTGTTTGACCACCTTCTAGGTAATAAAATGGTACCTATGTGTCCAGTCGGTACCTCCCCTGACACAGTTTTGAGCCATTCTCACATGTCCTGTCACTGGATCCCAGGGATCAGAGCTCAGCATCTCCCTCTCCAATGCCCCTCTTCAGGAAGCTGTAGAGAGCAGTGAGGACTCCCCTCAGCCTCCTTTTCTCCATCCCAGACAAACCCAGAGTTCTCAGCTGCTTCTCACAGGCCTTGCCTGCAGCCTTTTTGCACAATAACAACACATGGGCAAAGAGCAAATTAATTGCCGGCTCTTGTATTCATGTCCTCAGAACACAGCAATATATAGACGTTGAATTGACATAAAAATCAAAGTAATACACAGAATTAATTACGTAATATCAGATAATTTGTATTTCCAATTCATTGCCTGCTAATTATCACAAAGGAAAGATCTTTTTTTTGGACAGTTATATAACTAGCTATAACATCTAAAATTATGTTTGATAGTATATTTCTATTGTCAGAATGGAGACATCGCCACAATATCAGATATTAAGTTAATGCTATAAATAGTTCCTGGCACCTAAAGCATCTAATAATTATACAAATGGGGGAGAAAGAGCTCCTGAGATACTGAATCTTGAAAATATTTTATCTTTTTTCTCTTTTGTTAAATGTTGCACAAAACTATGGGGGAAAAAAAAAAGAAAATAAAATAGTAATGTATTTAAAGAAATAATCCCAACTAAAGAAAACATTCTCACAGGAAATGCTAGTGTAAATGTCAGGGCAGATTGTTTTGTGTGTGATGATTTTATTTGTAATGTTTTCATCTTGCTTTTTACAAAGATTAATGTAAACACTCTCACCTTTTTGATAGATATTGATGCAGTGGTAATTTTTTCCTTTTTCTTTTATTTTTTTAATTCTTTTTTCTTACCAAAAATAGATTATTTTGGAGGAGGAAAACTTATTGCATGTTCTAGTCAAGAAAAACTGGACATACTTTTGTAACTAAAATAGCTTTTTTTTTCTGTTTTGAAAAATTATCATTAGTAAATAACAATAAAACACAGTTCAGCCTCCAGCTGTCTGATTAGCTGACGTCAATTTTATTTGGCATAAGTGAGAAGTGAGGCAAATGGAATTGAACACTGTGAATGGATAATTTTTTTCTCAGCAAGTTAAATGTCAAGTTACTGTAAGTGAAGTTATATAAAATAAATACTAATGTGAGGCTGAGACATTAATTTTTAAAGCAGAATACATTTGACAGTCACAAAGCTTAATTCCATTGTCACTGTTCCTATTATATATAGGATTAACATTATAAAATCAATAAATAAGTGAAAATGGCTTTGTGAATCAATAGAAGCACTATCTGCACCAAAATCCTGTGTTTTGATTGTCTCAGGCTACAGGAATCTTCCCAGTTTCATGGATGCTGAAGCTTGTTTAATTAAAAGTAGGAGATAGGAAAAAGCAAAAACTGAGGTAAAGTTTGGAGCGGCCTAAATTAACTTTTTGTAAAGTTCCTTAGATTAAGTCTGAAAATTTTCCATAGGAGGAAAAATGTCATAAATTCTACATGAGTAAAAGCCAAATCCAAGAGCAAAATATGTCATCAAATAATTTTTAAAAAGGTAATAGAAGGAGGCTGAAATCGTGCAGCATAGCATATTGAGTGGGTCAGAAGATGTCAGTACATATTGACCTTCAAATTTTAAGTCAGGGAATTAGAGTCTTAACTGAATCAGGACTTTATTTGCTGGATAAAGTTATTTTTACTTGTGAATGCATTCCTCTATGGACACTGGAATTTTGAATACTCGTGCTAATTACAAGAAGTCATCTGAAGATTTTTCAGCCACCAGAGTGAATAAAACACATTTTCTTCCAATTTGTTCTTCTACTGTTTGCTCTACTGTTGTTTTCCTCTCTTCTCACCCTAACCACAAGGTGACCTTGTCTGGTGGTAACTTTAGGAAGAAAACACATGATATGAAGCGTGAGTGTGGCCCTACAATGAGTAGATTTTGGCTTTGGTTGAACTGTACTGTCTCTTTATATCTTCCTTCATGTCTTTTGGGCTAGTGCAGATGTTTTTGTTCAGACAGTTGAGTTTCTGAGTTCTTCTAGGACTATTGATTTCAGAGGGCATCTTGTGCTTAACACTAGAAATCCAGTTCCTCTGTGAGGATGCAGAACCAGCTTGCTGCCACTCAGGTTGGAGGTCTCTCTAGCCAAACAATGGTGCAATGTTGGACTGTGGAATTGTACCCACATTAACTTGACTATAACCAGGCTAAGCAGTTCTTCACGTAATGACATGATTTTCAGAACAGTATGTACAAGGATGCACAATTGGACTACTAGCCCATGCTAGAGCTCCTTCTCTCTGCTTTTAAAGTAATTAAAGGTAATATCATATATTAATTTGACTGTTCAGACCTGAAGGGATTTAGTGTTGAGTACTGTTCAAAAACTTGCCAGATGCCTTTTTTGCATTTTTTATGTTACTGGCTTTTAGACACTGTGGGAAATATTATGTCCTTTTTACTTCTCTCCATTGGTCAGTCTAGAGATGAGAAATTCAAGTTAATATAGAAACTGTCATATGACTTCAAAGAGTCTTGTAAAAGTGACAGCAGTGATGTTGAGTGATTTCAAGTAACACTGACTCAGGAAGTTTGGTTTTTATTTTCATCTGTGCTACTGATGTGCTTTGCCATTTAGCTTTTCTGTGCTTTACTGTCACAATACAGCTTTTAAATAGTGTGTTAGGAACTTCAGGTAAAAGGGTTTATACAACTGAAAATATAACTTTGGTGAAAATGAAAGTAAACTGTACTTTTTAGTAAAATGCCATTGTATATTTTTAAAACCACTGGCTTCATTCTGTTTTGTGATCTGAAAACAACTGACCAATAGGCTTTTTTATTTCATTAATCTGTCTATGGAAATACCAGTTTTAGTTCTGATTGTTTCAAAATATTTCACAGCCAGGTGCATGTGCATAAAGACAGTATTTTAGTTTGTCAAAGATAAGCAAGGAATATGCAGAACCTCTTGGAAAATATATCATCTTAGAGGAAAAAAACTGCTTTTGCTGAATTTCTTGACATTTTGAACTCCACTTGGGAGATGTATTATTTCTGTGTGTTGACCAGGAATCAGTTAGCTGAAAAGAGAAGCTGCTCTATGTGAGTGAGGGAAAACACAGAGAATATGAGGAACACATACAAAAAATAGGGAAAACATTAAAGTGGTACTTTAAACAGTCAGTTTTCTTTAAGAAATACTAGGGCAGCAGCTTATTTATAATGTCACAAAATGGATCTTTTTTGGCAAATGCAAAAAGTTTGGAGTTTGGTCATTAAGCAAAGAGTCGGTATCACATGATTTTGTGAGTTTTGGAGCCTTTTCACCTATTTTTTTTTTTTTTAATTTCAGTAAAATCTGAAACCAATTCAAATGAGCTTATGGTTTGTTTTCTTAACCTCCTGTGTGCATTACTTGGGCACAGGTCTCCTGAAGAACTTCTTTGTGGTCTGCTAATGGTTTTGGCTTTCCTTCCATTTGTAAACTTAAGCTTGGTGTAACTTTCTTCTCTCTGAACAAGATTTTGCTAGTGTTCTTGAAGTGTTGGCCAAAACCCAGCCATTGACTTGTAGTCAAACCTATCTTTTATTTCACATATTGAGAGCAATAAAACCAAACCAGAAGAAACACTCATGGAAGAGCATGCATTCTTTATTCCCTGTGTAATGGTCTGTATTGAGCTGAAAAGGAAATGGTAAACTTTCTCTCAAAACTGAAAAATCCTAAAAACATAAATGTTATCAAGCAGAAAAGAAAATCAGATGTACACTTCAAATATTTATGGAATGTGTCTGAAAAGATATATTTAGTGGATCTAATGAATTTCCATCAACTCTTCAGTCATTCATTAAAATAATATGAAATAGACTGTAGAATTGTTGAAGGATGTTAGGGTTATTTTTTTTTCCCCTGAGTTACAACCATGGAACTACATTAGCTTTGACTCTTCTGTTTAAATACTTTTTTTTTTAAAGTGAATGTTGAGTTGAAGTCCAGCTGCTTTTTACATTTGCTGTGAGACATTAGCTAAATCACATCATTTGGATTTCTAGTTTTGTAAACAGTCATAGTTTCACAACAAAAGCTTTTCAACTAAACATTAAGACTGATTGAAATTTCTGCTTCTGCTGTTATTCTTCTGCTGCTTCATTGTGACTTGATATTAAAACTGTTATTGCTAGCAGTATCAACTTACAACTCAGCTTAAATTTAGTACCAAACTTTTAGAATGCCATTTGCCATCTGCTGGAGCCTTAAGGTAAACATACATGCCTAGCAATAATTCACATAGGAATATTCCCTATTAGCCTGTGTTATGAAAAGTAATCTTCATAAATATAGTTTTGTTTCATTCTACAAATTGGTTTTGAATTTGCTTCTGACTGACTTCAGTCACTAGAGCAGAGAGGAAAACACATTTTGAAAAATTGTCCTGTCTCACTTTCCAGAACTGTCCATTTTTTATTTTTATTTTGTATTTTAAACAGGGAAACTCACAGCCATATGCTTTACAGTTATCTGTGATCTGTTGGTTAAAGTCTGTTTGATTAATGCATGGTTGCAACACTTCTCTCCCCACTAGCAAAAATGCTTTCCCACCAGTGGTGAAAAACTGATTGCTTTCCATTCTTAAGCACATACTCTGACATATCCAGTTTTGAATTAATCCAAAGAGACCAGAGAAAAATATCTGTGAAGTCCTCAACATTAGGAAGCTCTGATGTTTACTCTGAAGCAATCGAACCTATATAGTGGGAACTGAGACAGCTTTTGGCTGTCCACATAGTGCCTTCTGCAAACATATTATTGGGTCATAGTGATTAAGACATAAACTCTTTTTCTGATTAATTTGTTTGTAGTCTGATTACTCCAGTAGTAAGACAGTTAACCTGCTTTAGAAAGCTGATATCTTGGTATCTCTTTTTGTCTCTCCCATTTATAAGTGCTAAAAGCAGCCAAGTGGGGCAGTGTTATCCTTAAAGGATTGCTCAGGAGAGGAATAATTTAACAAAATAGGAGATATTGCTGAAAATGTAAGAGGTAGAAATTGAGGGATAACAATATATCAGAACTGACAGTTAAATAGATTATAAGCCTGGAAAGTAGCTAAAATGATGGAAAGAATTAACATCAAAAGAAAATGTAAATTTAGATACATTTTGAAGCCAGTTTTTAGAAAACAACAGCAACATGCAATCAATACCTGACACAATATGGACAAGTAAATTAATTGCTCTCACTTTTGAGGTTTTATAACTAGATAGATAGGTTTAGCAGAGTTCCTATATCCTAGAAGGGGGCTAGGAAGTCATCAACCCCTCCCTCCTGAAGAGAGGCACTTGAAGGCCAAGTGGAAGGATTTGTTGATTAATAAAAAAAGACACAAAAGGAAAGCAGTCCCCAAGATATCTGAAGCCACTACTATTCTGACAGAAAATTAAAATGAAGTAGGTATTGGCAAGTTGTTACTCTTGCAATGACTTCACCAAGATAGAAAGTTTAAAATTTGAAAGAAACAAGTATTGTGGAAGCCATATAATTTTATCACTGATCTGTTCTATGTTTCCTAGAAAAATGCCTCATGCTATTTTCAAGAAATGCTGTTTTGACCTGAAATGTGCCAAGGTGATCTTAGCACTTAATGCTTTCATTTTTCTTAGTCTTCCCTGAGATTCAGCTTTAAGTCACTGTTGTCTTTCAAGGTTCTGATTTTCATGCAAATTTTAGAAATTTTTCATTTGTGAGAAATTGTACAGGACTGGACACGTCCGTTTCCTAATAGCACTGTAGTCCATATGTCCTCCCCTATTTTAGCATGCAGATATTGTATATTGTGTAAAAGACAGCTGAATGCTCTGGAGTCTAATATAGGAAAGCTTCATATGTCAAAGAATAATTATGTTCAGTTGTCTCCTTGAACTGGGTAGAAAAAGTGAGGCAAAACATGATCTTTTAGTATTCTGCTGTTGCCTCTTGGAAACCTACCAGTAAACTTAAAACCATTTTGCCTTTACTGAAATAAAATGCCCATTGATTCTGCAAGAGTGAGGATAGCAAGTTAAATATCTTATATATACCAATGGATGAAAAACCTTAGTTGCATGGTAGTTGTTCATATTGTTTAATAAATTTGGCGTATGTCGTGGTTTAAACTAAATCTGCACAGTTCCCCCTTTGTTTCCCCCCCCCCCCCCCCCCCTCACCTTCCCACTCCCGGATGGGAAGGAGAGCCAGAGGAATACAACTCCCACGGATTGAGGTAAAATCAGTCCAGCAATCAAGGTATAACAGAATCGCTAACGGTACCAATAACAAATCAAAGTTAGAGGGGACAAACAGGTAGAGAGAATATGATACCACCCACCACAACGAGGCCAGCCCGAAAGAGCTCGAGAGCTCCCTCCTCTCCTCCCGGCCAGCTTCCAGTTCCCTCCCCGAGCAGGATGTGCTGTGGTATGGAATGCCTCCCCGACTAGCCCAGACCAGGCACCCTATCTCTCCCTCCTCCCTGGCAGAGCATGAGCTACTGCTGAACCCATGACATTATCCACCCCTTATTCCATACCATTCACGTCATGCTCAGATCCCACATTTTCAATATACCATCATATATATATATATATATACACACATATATATATATATATATATATATATATATACATCTGCATACACCCAGACAGATAGAAAGAAATCATTTCTTAATACATGGACCAATCCCTATAATGCAATTGAGTCCATTTGCTCCATGATGTTAAGTTTGTAATAGTCTTTTGTAGCAGGAAAGTCTGTGTGCAGTGCTGGATTGTTGCCTGCTGATGTTGATCATCGCTTTACTGCAGAACTCATCTGGTTCTATCAAAGTTCATTCTCTGTTGGGACGATGTTCTCAGTTGGGACGATGGTTAGAAGGAAGTCAGGGCCAGTCGCTGGTGACCTGAAGACATCTAGTTGATGGACTATAAAAATATTACACAGCAAGCAATAACATATAATTAAGTTCATTGGCTGTTTTCCCCTAAAATCAAATCCCCTTGACGTATACATCAGACTTCCCCATCTTCCTGCATTACCCACCAAGTCTATCCGGGTCCTTGAGCAAAAGCAATCCCACGAGTGGGTTTGCCTTGGCCTGAAACAGGAGTAACCCAGACTGTCTTCCCTAGCAAATTTCTCATGTGCACTACAGGAACCTTGTCCCCCTCTACAATATGTAAAAGTTTGGACTGGGCTGGGCCAGCCCTGTTAGCAGATCCTCTGGTGTTGACCAGCCAGGTGGCCTTTGGTAAATGTGTATCCCAATGCTTGAAAGTTCCTCCACCCATTGCTCTCAGTGTAGTTTTTAACAGCCCATTGTACTGTTCAATTTTCCCAGAGGCTGGTGCATGGTAGGGGATGTGATATACCCACTCAATGCCACGTTCTTTGGCCCAAGTGCCTATAAGGGTGTTCCGAAAATGAGTCCCATTGTCTGACTCAGTTCTCTCTGGGGTGCCATGTCGCCACAAAATCTGGTTCTCAAGGCCCAGGATAGTGTTCTGGGCAGTGGCGTGGGGCACAGCACATGTTTCCAGCCATCCTGTGGTTGTTTCCACCATGGTAAGCACATAGCGCTTGCCTTGGCAGGTTGGGGGGAGTGTGATATAGTCAATTTGCCAGGCCTCCCCATATTTATACTTCAGCCATCGTCCTCCATACCAAAGAGGTTTTAACCGTTTAGCTTGTTTAATTGCAGCACATGTCTCACACTCATGAATAACCTGGGCGATAGTGTCCATTGTTAAGTCCACCCCTCGATCACAAGTCCATTTGTACGTTGCGTCTCTGCCCTGATGGCCTGAAGTGTCGTGGGCCCACCGGGCCAAAAATAATTCGCCTTTATGTTGCCAATCTAAGTCCATCTGAGCCACTTCAATCTTAGCAGCTTTATCCACTTGTTGGTTATTGTGGTGCTCCTCAGTGGCCCGACTCTTAGGTATGTGGGCATCTACATGGCGTACCCTCACCACCAGCTTCTGCACCCGGGCAGCGAAATCTTGCCATAATGCAGCAGCCCAGATGGGTTTACCTCTGCGTTGCCAGTTGCTCTGCTTCCATTGCTGCAACCACCCCCACAGGGCATTTGCCACCATCCATGAGTCAGTATAAAGGTAGAGTACTGGCCACCTTTCTCGCTCAGCAATGTCCAGGGCCAGCTGGATGGCTTTCACCTCGGCAAACTGACTCGATTCACCCTCTCCTTCAGCAGTTTCAGCAACTTGTCGCTGAGGACTCCATACAGCTGCCTTCCATCTCCGATGCTTTCCCACAATACGGCAGGACACATCAGTAAACAAGGCATACTGCTTTTCACTTTCTGACAATTTATGATATGGTGGTGCCTCTTCGGCACGCATCACCTCCTCCTCTGGTGACATTCCAAAATCCTTGCCCTCTGGCCAGTCCATGATGACTTCCAGAATGCCTGGACGACTGGGATTTCCTATCCGAGCTCGTTGTGTAATTAGTGCAGCCCATTTACTCCAACTAGCACCAGTTGCATGATGTGTAGAGGAGACCCTGCCTTTGAACATCCAGCCCAGAACTGGCAAGCGGGGTGCCAAAAGGAGCTGTGCTTCAGTGCCAATCACTTCCGAAGCAGCTCGAACCCCTTCATAAGCTGCCAATATCTCTTTCTCCGTTGGGGTATAGCTGGCCTCCGAGCCTTTGTATCCCTGACTCCAAAAACCAAGGGGTCGATCTTGAGTCTCCCCTGGAGTTTTCTGCCAGAGGCTGCAGGTAGGACCATTCTCCCGAGCTGCGGTGTACAGTACATTTTTCATATCTGGACGGTTCTGGACTGGTCCAAGGGCCACTGCCTGAACTATCTTGCATTTAATTTGCTCAAAGGCTTGTTGTAGACCATCTGGAGAGAACACTGGGAGGATAGAAGAATGTCTCCTTCACAGGTTGACCACCCGAGAAGGAGAAAAAAATGTGAAATTGCTAAGCACTTCTATTATATACCTCCCAAAATATAAAGTTGGTGACCATACCGGGAACATAAACCAGATCAGTTTCATGTTGAATACTTCTATTGTATTACAAGTCATTAACATAAAGTACAATGAGACCAGAACCTTAGCCCAAACCCCATACTTGATAAACACTAACACAGCTAATACATATGAAAATTAAATGGTAAAATCCTGAAACCATAAGATCAAGAGAAAAAACTGTGAGAGCCAATAAATCAGCATTGTGACAAATGACTATAAATCCTGTCAGATTTGTTGTTATTTCGTGGGTTTGTGCCCCACGTTGGGCGCCAAAAACTGTCATGGTTTAAACTAAATCTGCACAGTTCCCCCTTTGTTTCCCCTCCCCCCCCCCCCCCCCCACCTTCCCACTCCCGGAGGGATGGGAAGGAGAGCCAGAGGAATACAACTCCCATAGATTGAGGTAAAATCAGTCCAGCAATCAAGGTATAACAGAAATCAGTAACGGTACCAATAACAAATCAATGTTAGAGGAGACAAACAGGGAGAGAGAATACAATACCACCCGCCGCCACGAGGCCAGCCCGGAAGAGCGAGAGAGCTCCCCCCTCCCCTCATGGCCAGCTTCCAGTTCCCTCCCCGAGCAGGACGTGCTGTGGTATGGAATACCTCCCCAGCTAGCCCAGACCAGGCGCCCTATCTCTCCCTCCTCCCTGGCAGAGCATGAGCTACTGCTGAACCCATGACAACGTATTATGGTCTAAAAATGCAATAATAAATTTGGTTTTATTCAGTAGGTTTTGGAAGAGTTGTTTACATTTTACAGCTATGTCTTACCAGCATATTACAGGAAGAGGTATCCCAAACGCAGGACCATAAGGCACAATGTGCATTACTGAGGGATTTTAAGAACAGCAGTTCAAATATCTACTTGAACTGCATATGCAAAGTCTTTAAAATATGAAGTATCTTTAATACAAAGAAAAGAACAAGATACTACATATATGCAAGAAAATAATTTCTTCATGGATAGAATCTAGGAAAATGTCATCTGAAGAAATTTATTATGTAGTAAGATGTCTGTAATGTGTGAATTACTCATACCTTTTAGAACCTGCAGCAGAAACAAACTTAATTTAGACACATGAAGGCATGTAGCAACAGTTCCACAATTTCTGACAGAGAGCAAGCTGGTATGAGAAAATGATATGTAAATGACCTTGAACCTCTGCCTGTCCTTTGTCACAGACCTCCTATTCCTTGCAGAAAAGCCTTCCCTGGCTCTTCTGCAATATTTACTATTCAGAAAACTTTAACAAAGTCTGCTTTCCAAAATTTGGATCTTGCCTTTTTCTAGGGAGGCACTATGTCCTCTTTTATTGTGCACTATGGCAGCTGGTAGATGGCATAGCCAAGCAATCTCTTGCTATGCCCTACTGCAGTCAGTCTTTTGCCCCTGGACAATATTCTTGTGCTTATGTCCCAGAGGGGATCACATACATTTGAAATTTCAGAGTGTGAGAGAGATGTCATCATTTTTAGACTGAGGTATTTATCACAAAGAAAGATAGAACAGTTGGCTAGTACTCTCCTTCCATATCTTTATTATGATTAGGTTGGGCAAAAAAGAAATCTGTGGTAGTCCTGCGGAGAAGGACTTGGGGGTGTTGGTCAATGAGAAAATGAACATGAGTCAGCAGTGTGCACTCACAGCCCAGAAAGCCAACCGGATCCTGGGCTGCATCAAGAGGAGCATGATCAGCAGGTCAAAGGAGGTGATCCTGCCCCTCTACTCTGCTCTCGTGAGACCTCACTTGGAGTACTGTGTGCAGTTCTGGTGTCCTCAACATAAAAAGGACATGGTACTGTTAGAACAAGTCCAGAGGAGGGCCACAAGGATGATCAGGGGACTGGAGCACCGCTCATATGAAGACAGGCTGAGAAAGTTGCGGCTGTTCAGCCTGGAGATGAGAAGGCTGCGTGGAGACCTCATAGCAGCCTTCCAGTATCTGAAGGGAGCCTACAGAGATGCTGGGGAGGGACTATTCATTAGGGAGTGCAGTGATAGGACAAGGGGTAACGGGCTGAAACTTAAACAGCAGAGGTTTAGACTGGATATAAAGAAGAAATTCTTTACTGTGAGGGTGGTGAGGTACTGGAATGGGTTGCCCAGGGAGGTAGTGAATGCTCCATCCCTTGCAGTGTTCAAGACCAGGTTGGATGAAGCCTTGGGTGATATGGTTTAGTGTGAGGTGTCCCTGCCCATGGCAGGGGGGTTGGAACTAGATGATCTCGAGGTCCTTTCCTATCCTAACGATTCTGTGATTCTATGACCTTCTCCTGTGATTTGTTTCTTAATGAGATCTAAATATTAATTGGGCAAATGCCTGCTGAAACCCAGTCCATTGCCAACTTAAAATACAGACCTTTCCTCACTAAGGAGCCTGTCATTTTCGCCAGGCTAGTAGGATGACAGTGGCTATAGCCACATGTGGCATTTCCTACATACCTAGTCGTCGTGGTTTAAACCAAGTCCCCCAACTCCCGGAGAGTTAGGAAGGAAAATCCAAAGAATGTAGCCCCCACGGATTGAGATAAGAACGGTTTAATTGCTAAGGCATAACACAAAATCCCTACTGCCATTTACTACTACAAATAATAATGATACAGCCAATAACAAGCGAAAAGAATACAACACCCCACCAGCCACCGACCCATAACTCACTCCACCCTGCCCGGCCGAGCACTGTGTGCTCTCTCCTCCATTTTCCTCCAGCGCTCCACCCCTCCTGCTCTCTCTCTCCCAGTTGCATCCTGGGCATCCCGTGCTATGGTATGGAATACCTCATTGGCTAGCCTGGGTCAGGTGTCCTGTCTCTCCTTCCTTCCAGCCTCCCCTCCTCCACCTGGCTGGAGCACATGCTCAGAAAAACCTTGAACAAAAACACCCCCAAAACATGCTCACTATCAAGCAACTGTTCCCAGCCCAGAAGTCAAAACACAGCACTGCACCAGCTACAAGGAGAAAAATGACTGCCACAGCTGAACCCATGACATTAGTTTTAGGTAAAAACATGACATCAGAATTTTATACAGTTTTCAGAACAGATGAAATACAAGAGTTCAGGCAACATATTAATTTATGACATGTTTACTTAAGTCTGAGTCTTAACACTAAACCTGAGAGATGTCTTTTCGTCTCAGAGAAAATATTTAAGGCAATCATCCTCTTTCAGTGATGATTCCTTTAAATGATTTCAGTGCAGTTTAGTAAGAAAATCCATCTGCTGACTATACTAATTTGCCTTACTCCCTTCTTTTTGTGAAAGCCCCTTCTAGCCACTGAAACACAGAGACATCCATGTACAGGGTCTCTTACAAGCAGCAGAAAAATAAGAATGTAAATGCTGCATTCTGGCTTCCACTCATGGTTCATCTTTTCCCCATCAATTCTTTCATTTTTTTGTTGTCTTCCTAATTCATTATTGTTCTATTACGTGAGCATCTGCCTTGTACACTGTCTGCATTCCTATGCATTCTCTGCTGGCAATAGAAGTGGTCTGAACATATTTATCTACCTCATGACCCCTGTTTTAAAATAAATTCAGGCATATTTGGAAAAAGCCTGATCAGTAGCTGAGATGCTCAGAACTCAGCTGTTTGGATTTCGGTTCAGAATTTGCATAGCATGAACTATTGCAGGTCAGACAGACCCAGAGTAGTACCTTTCGAAAATCATTACTTTAGATTTTTTCTGTAGATCCCTTTTTTGTTTTCAATGTAAAGACAAAACAGGATTCCAGTAACAAGGAAGATGCTTGGCAGCAGTAGAAACTTTGCTTAATGTCTAATTGCCATTATTACAATAGCCACAAAATCACATGTGCTATTGCAAACACTTATTTTGGTTATATGTTTGTCATGGGTTCAGCAGTAGCAGTCATTTTTTCTCCTTGGTAGCTGGTGCAGCACTGTGTTTTGACTTTTGGGCTGAGAACGGTTGCTGATAGCAAATATGTTTTGAGTTACTGCTCAAATGTTTGGTTTTGTCCAAGACCTTTCCTGAGCTCATGCTCTGCCGGGGAGGAGGGGAAGCCGGAAGGAAGGAGAGATAGGACACCTGACCCAGGCTAGCCAAAGAGGTATTCCATACCACAGCACGTCATGCTCAGGGAGGTAACTGGAAGTTGGCCGGAAGAGGGGGAGTTAGCTCTCTTCCGGGTTGGGCTCATTTCGGCGGGTGGTATCATATTCTCTCTCTCCTTGTATATTTCCTCTATCATTGTTTTTATTAGTGGTAGCAGTAGTGATTTGTGTTATACCTTAATTACTGGATTGGTTTTTATCTCAACCCCTGGGAGTTACATTTCTTTGGTTCTCCTCCCCATCCCTCCGGGAGTGGGGAGGGGGTGGGAAAGGGGTGTGTGGTGCTGTGGGAGACTGAGATGTGGTTTTAAACCACGCAAGCTGTGTGGATTGTCTTTAAACCACAACAATGTTATATAAGTGTATCACTATTACAAGTCTGATATGTGATTCAGAATTTCCTTAGCAATCCCCTGGCCTAGTTTCTCTTTGAAGCAGTTGGTATTTTAGGTTACTTTTGCTTCCTTATGGAAATTATTACTCTAAAAATTTATTTCACCAGTTATCCTCATTAGTTCAGCAATTTTCTTGTAGGCAGGGTGTTTTATCAGCCCCATGTTGTGGGTGCTTTGCAACATATAATGGGTCAAATGAGTCTTCCCGACATTGATACTGTACTGCCTTTAGAATGGAGAAAATGGTAGGCCAAAGCTGTGAAGACTGCTACAAAAATATGATCTCTGATGTTTCTGCCATTTTAAAAACATAGACACAGGCAACTGAAGCCATTAGCATTAACAGGTTCTGAAGACAATGAATTTCATATCTCTACTACCTGCTACATGAGAAATCACATCCCTTTTTTTCATTTAGGATACTGAGGTTTTGTTGTGAAGGGCTCATGAACAGCTGAGCTCTCTCTGCTCTGTTCATGTTACTTGTGCTTATCACCATAATTTTTCTCTGAACTTTTCCAGGTGTGGGTGAACAAAGGACTTATACTGACAAAGTGACATTCTCTGTTTCATTTGTCTTGCAATATGATTATTTTTTTTATCACTACTGCCACTTTGATAATTATTTCATAACCACAAGCATTCTTATTCTTGAGCAGTAATGGTCAGCTCCAAGCCATTGTTATATGTGTGGTGTGAGAACTGGATGTTGCTCTATCTAGACTGAAGACCTTTACTATGAAACAAAACATTTTCTATTTTGAAGACTGGAAACTAAACAAGATAAAATGAACAAAACAAAACAGTGAGGTACTTGTCCTTCAGCTTTTCTAGCAGACAGTGCATGGACGTAATTGTAGATGTGTGAAGCATCTAAATTAGAGATATCATTGAGATTTATAGCAGAAAATCAGGCTCTAAATGTTGTATATCTTAATGTCACAGTGTGAAGGGGAAAATAACCCTGAGATTAGTTTAGTATTAAGAATTTTAGAGGGAATTCTCTGAGGTCTGCTTATAAATACTGTTTCTGTAACTACTGTGTCTTATTGGTAGTTGTATTCAAATAACAGATTTGAAGCAAATTTCTTGTCATAAGATTGTTTTATAAAGAAAGTTATTGTGCTATATGAAGGACTTCTGTGAAGGAGGTCAACCCAGTTGTGAAAAGGATGACAATAGATTCAGCGTGACTTTATCTGAAATATATTCAAAGCCTGAGAAGTAACTATAAACAAGGCAAGAGGGGAGTGATTATTATCTAGCATATTTGTACATTATCCTTTTGTTCAAAAGTCAGTGTTTGTGATTACGAGCTCTTTAATCAGAAGTGTAGATATATGAAGGAGGAAAGGGAATTTCATATTGTGGTTCTGATCAACACCTGAAGATTTCAGGCCATATTCCTGCCATTTAAACACATGAACAGGAAAAGTCTTATAGGAAATGGATTGAACTGTAATGGCTTTCCAGTACCCTAATGGCACCCTCTGCTTGTGTGAACAATGATAAGAGACCAACCAGTGAACAGTGCTCATGTTCGCTACACAGCACTTAAGAATTCTCTATATACATAGGGTAGTGTAACCAACTGGAGTATTTAAAACCCACAAATTAGTTCATTTACTGCTGCTCATCACTGGAAGGGGCAGCTCATTGATTCCATTTGGGAGGTGGAAATAGTGGAAAGAGCAATTTTGTCCTGTGACATAAGTCATTTGCAGGCTGCTGAAAGGGTGTGCTAGTCCCTGCCATTATAAATCCACTTGTACATGAGAGAGGTAGTACTTATTAGCACAGCAATACAAGAACTGATATGCTCGGCCAAAGTCTTCTGAAATGGCTGATAAAACAGCCTTTTCTCATAAGACCTGGCGTCATGATCAGGCTATTTTACATAGCCATGTCTTTTCCAGAGCTCTATGGGGTGTTCTTGGAGGCTGAATGAGGTAACAGTTATTTCCAGTGAACATTTCTTTCAGTTTAAAGTGTCTGAATAAATGTGAGTGCATTTTGGCAGCCTGTAGAAATCATGTTTGAATAACAATGAAAATAAGTTTGTGTTGTGTTCCTTGAGATGTGGCATGAAGGAAGACAGTTGTCTGAAGATACAGACCTTGCTGATAGATGGCCTCCCTGCACAAGGGGAGCAGGAGCAGCTACGGTCAGTGTGGTTGTGAATGTACTGTTCTCTGGAAACTATCTTGCAGATGCCATCTCCTGAGGCATGGCTAGACTTCATGTGAGGGGGGCTTGTACTGATTTTATTTAGCAATGTAGATGTAGCCTCAGTAGGTCAACACTCTGAAGTCCTGGCATCTGGCCTGGTCATGTAATAATGTTACGTGTTGCACAGCCATAATTATGACATGGCAAGAGTCTCTGAAGAAAATTCAAACAGGCTGATTTCTGTAGAGCTTACCAAGATATCATGATAGCATTCAGGATTACATCAAAGAGTTTTTGATGACAGAAAAGTGTGTGCAATAATAATGTAAACAATATTAAAAGTAGCAGCTTGACTGAGAGACTCACATTGTGCTGGTGAGACTCCTGATGATAATATAATTAATGATGAAGGTTTCCATCATATTTTATTAGAAATCCTTAGTAATAAAGTAATTAATGTAGCACTAATATGTTTCATATCTTATTGGTATGATTGTTATGCTTTTTTTAATAAAACACTGTGACCATTTCCTGCCCAAGACTTGTTTTGCTGCTTTAATTGCAGTTTTGTTATATCAGGAATAAAGGCACCCACATCCATCCAAAACATAGCTGAATTTTCAAATTTTATGTTTCTCCACACTACCTGTCCCATCTTTCTTGGTTCATAAGATTAAAGAGCTGCCTTTTACACTAGGCATAGCTGCAGTTTTTGATTATGTTATTCTTGTGGGGTTCACTCTTTAAAGCTTCAGTGCTCCAGTGAAGGAGTGCTTCAGTGTAAAGATAAAAAAATACGTTGTTATAAAAAAGGATTTTAAAATTAAGACTCAGTAAAAATACTTCAGCTGATACATTTCATAGATTGTAGAATCATAAAATAGCTAGGGTTGGAAAGGACCTTAAGATCATCTAGTTCCAACCCCCCTGCCATGGGCAGGGACACCTCACACTAAACCATATCACCCAAGGTTTTATCCAACGTGGCCTTGAACACTGCCAGGGATGGAGCATTCATAACCTCCCTGAGAAACACATTTCTGTACCTCACCACCCTCACAGTAAAGAATTTCTTCCTTAGATCCAGTCTAAACCTCTGCTGTTTAAGTTTCAACCTGCTACCCCTTGTCCTGTCACTACAGTCCCTAATGAATAGTCCCTCCCCAGCATCCCTGTAGGCCACCTTCAGATACTAGAAGGCTTTCTTATGCTTTCACATAAGTTAGTAGGATTGCTCTGCATTTACACAGTTCTGCTAATAATTCCAAGTTGTTTTGCTGTATATGCAGCTAATCTCAAACTGTCTGTTTAGAACTAGCAACCCTCAGACCTACAGTAATAGAAATTTATGAGAGAAGCAGCTTTTGGTCTAAATACAGCATACAGACCAAGTAAGATTCTTGTTGCACAGATGTTCCTATCTAGGTTTGGAATGTCATGTGGATTTGAAGTTTGTAATATCAAAGTTTGTTTTGATCAACTTGCAGTTAAAATCAGGCATTCTGCAAACTAATGTAAGAGACTAGGAATGAAGCTTTCAAAAAATTCAGTGGTAGTCTCCAAGCTAACAGATCTGCTTTTCTTCTACAGACACAACTATAGTTAAAAGACATTAAACATCAGATATGTGTAAAAGAAGAAAACACTATTTTGCTATAATTTCTGAGTGGGAATGAAAGTGGAACATGTGAAATTTTCACTGCCATTCTCTTCAGCTCTCTTAACATTGTTGCAATGTCTGCCTGCTATCTCTCCTTAGATCTCTAGTTTTCAAAAAGTATACAGCTATAAATGTTTTTAAACCAGCTAAGTCTCTGTATTTAGTCTTTCCTAGAGCACAGTTCTGAAAATACTCCTATCAGAATTATTACCTATCTTACAGTATATGAAAAGATGAAAAGTATTAGGAATGAAATTCAATTTCCCTACAATGTGGTTAAGGAGATTTATACTCAGATATTAATTTAATCGTGTTTAGTGGGTATAATGGTATTACATATCTTAAAATAGCTAGACTTTTTTTTTTTTTGTCTGCTTATTCATGATGGGCCAGGTCCTAGAAAGGTGCCGAGTATTTGAAACTCACACTGAGAACTGGTAACTGGGACCTCTCTGGATTTGGCCTTAAACTAGCGTGGGTGTTTGCCCTCTGGAATATATCTACCACATTACTAAAAGATGTTTTTTTTTAAAAAAAATGCATATTCCAAATCACACAGACAGAATCTGCTGCAGAAAAATTCTCCTTTTTGGGTACTTCAGTATTACTTTAACTGATTTCATGATATTGAGGAAATTATAATCTTACCCTTTGAGCATAATGTAGAAAATATTAATGTGCCAAAATTCTCACTAGATAATCATGAACTATTTAAGGTAAAATATGAAACACCATGCAATGTTAAACTTTCTTTATGTTAGTGAAACCCTAACTTCTGCTTCTTGGATAACAGAATTTATGACTCATGTTCTCCTTTACATTTTTGACCTTGAATAGATTTCATTACATTGCTTGTGGGACATGCATAGTACAAGGATTCTATTATGTTTAAAAAAAAATCTGGAAAACCTTTTATATGAATTAAAGGAAGTACACCTGGGCTTTTATGTCTCATCAACTGTATTCATCAGCTGTATCTTCACACTAACTCTTTCAGAAAAATTTGATCAAAGCGGGGAACACAACCATGAACTACCATCTCCATTTGCAGTAAAACAAGCTGTGGAACTGTAATTGGCAATGGCAAGATTCCAATGCAGGCACCAAATTACACAACACCAGATCTATGTAAGATATTACGTAAGCTCTTCTTATGCAGAAATAGTAAACATCTTTGCTTTCTGTACCAGCTCTCCTTATGCTGATATAATAAACATCTTTGCCTGTCTTTCTGTGTATGCTAGCTGGGTGATATCCTCACTTTTTCCCAAGAAAAGTTCTTGCTAGCCATCTCCATCCCACTGTCTTATTGTTTTAAATATGTTTTTTGTTCCCATTATCCTCAGTGATTTTATTTCTGACTTTCTCTTGACGGAGTAAAGTAATAGCAACCTCTCATGTCTCCTCTCAAACCCTACTAGCACAAGGAGCTGAGAGGAGCCACAGCTGGGACAGCTGACCCCAGCTGCCCAAAGAGATATTCCATTCCACACAGCACCAAGTTTAGCAACAAAAGTTATGGGGAAGGAGGAAAGGGGGAACATTTGGAGTTATGGAATTTGCCTTCCCAAGCAACTGCTATATGTAATGAAGCCCTGCTTTCCAGGAAATGGCTGGACACCTGCCTGCCAATAAGGGGTGAATTCATTTCTCATTTTACTTTGTTTGCACATGCAACTTTTTTCTCTACCTATTAAACTACGTATTGACTATTGTTTCACTATTCTAATTTTAGAGTTCCTACTTTCACCCAAAGTAAAAATATTTGTAAGAAAGTAATTAGATTTGTTGGAAGCTATGATCACCTTCTTTGATCCAAGTTCTACCACTTTTTTAACTCTAGCTTCAAATACTGGAGTTAGCCAACCTTCTGTATGGTACAAAAGGTGAGCCTATCTCTTTAAGTTTTTAAGATACACTGTTCTTTTGTGGTAAACTTCTAGACACAAGCTTGTAACACTACTGCTGGTGCTGTACCTGTTGGTACATAAATATAAGCCTGCAGTTTCCTGTGCTGTCTGTCTCTCTCATGGTCACTAAATGGAATGAAAGATAATCAAATGACTATTCATGGATAAGAAGCTAGTTGAAAATCCATATTTAAAATATCCCTTACTATTGATTTGACAGTCTGGTGATAAACCAGAAAAGTGTATATTAAAAACTCCAAACATAAGAAAGAATTTTGCAGAATAATTGCTGATTAGTTCTCTAATAATTTCTCTTCATATTACTAACACATTCTACAGTATATAATGCAGATAGCAGTTCTTTGTTACTTTTTAAATTTGAAGGGAATACACTTCGCTTAAAAGTAGGATTGCAATAACAGTAATTTCTGAAAGACATGTGAATTGTAACAAATAAAGTTATCTGCAATTAATGGTGATGAGAAGTTAATGACTTTAGAAGAATCTAACTCTGCCTGTGAAGGAATGTTGCTCAGTACAGAAAACTGTACTAAACACTGGACTTTCCTCTCATGAGCATTTAATGCAGCATTCTCACATGTGGCATGAGGGTTTGCAGCCAGGGTGTGTGTGTTCTCCTGTTTGTTGGGTTTTCTTGAGATGTATGGAATTAAAGATAGAAAAATCATTGTTCTAGTTTACAATTAATTTCTTCCATTTCAACCCAGTCCCTTATGCTTCAGATGTGGATTTGCCTTGTTGCTTGTGTTATTTCAGGTCAATTTTCAAGAGAAAGCTCTATATTACCCTCAAATACCTTTGCCTTGTCAACTTAGTTGAAAATTTTGAAAGTCAGTAATCAAAATGAAGGAAGGAGGATGCTCATGTGAGGACTCACATGAAAAGGTAGTTTCTGCATACATATTAATGTACATGTGATCTATATGATAACTGCATCTCTTTTTAAAGCATGACCAGCCACAGTAAAACCACATTGCTTAAAAGGAAAATATTTGCGTGTCGTGGTTTAAAACCAAGCTGCACAGCTTGTGCATTCAATTCCCCCCCTTTGCTCTCCCAACTACTGGAGAGTTAGGAAAGAGAATCCAAAGAATGTAGCTCCCACAGGTTGAGATAAGAACAGTTTAATAACTAAGATACAACACAAATCACTGCTGCTACTACTACTACTACTAATAATGTTAAAGGAAATAACAAGTGAAGAGAATACAACACCTCACCAGCCACCGACCCATAACTCACCCCACGCTGCCTGACCGAGCACCAAGCGATACCTCCTCCAACCCCCAGAGCTCCAGCCCTTCCGGGTAACTCCCAGTTACATCCTGGGCATGACGTGCTATGGTATGGAATACCTCTTTGGCTAGCCTGGGTCAGGTGTCCTGTCTCTCCTTCCTCCTGGCCTCCCCTCCTCCCTGGCAGAGCATGAGGCTCAGAAAAAGGCCTTGGACAAACCAAATATTTGAGCAGTAACTGAAAACATACGTGCTATCAACACTGTTCCCAGCCCGAAAGTCAAAACACAGCACTGCACCAGCTACCAAGAAGGAGAAAAAATGACTGCTACTGCTGAACCCAGGACATTGGGTTTTGTTTGTTTGTTTGGTTTTGGTTGTGTATTTTTCTGGGGGGATATTTTTGGCTGGATTTTTTTTTGTGTGTGTGTGTGTGGTTTTTTTTTTTATAAAAGTAAAAAAAACTAGCTGTTTAAAGTAATGGTCCCAAATCCTATGATAACTTTATGTAGAACTGCAACTGGTTATTGACACAGAACAATGTTAGGTTTAGTGGGTTATACTAAATTTGTTAATCACACACATGATATAGAAGTAATTTCAAACAAATGTATGCTAAATGCTATCATACAGTTACCCTGTGGTTGGCACTACTGCAACATAAAAATCTTCTAGCTATAACAGATACAATTTTGTCACAACAGTCAGTATAAAGTCAATTTTTAATGGCATCTCCAAGCTACTAATTATGGATTTAAGTAAGTCAAGGAGATCCGAATTTTCTCCCAGATAATTATTCTAACTTAAAATTTCTGTTCAGAAAAAAAATGAACACAATATAAACCTAAACAAGATTGCACTGCATTTTCAAGCATGAGATTTTGTACCTGGAATGCTTTTACATGCTAACGTTGTTATGTGGTTAGTTATTGAAAGCTAACCTTATATTTCAGAAAAGCAGGGCAAAGAACTCTGGGGTAATGACAGAGAAAGGCCTCTTGAACAGAGTGGATTTCTTGCATACCTTTGCCAAATGTATTATTTAAAAAAAAAAAAAAGATTATATAACCCTCATAATTCTTGCTTTAAAAAACTGCAAAAAAAAATTATCTTACAAAATATTACTGTGCTTTATGGGGCTTTTAAAATCTTCTCCGGAAGCTCTGATAGTTTTTGTTCCATATCATACTGTGACTAAATAGTTGCCTGACTCTCTCCATCTCTCACTCTATTATTTTTCTTTTATTTTTCAGATTTTTGCACACTAAATTCAACCACTTTGTCTAAATCTTGACATGAGGCATTCTACCATAGCTGAAGTAATTCAACATGAAAACTTCATTTATCAGAAAAGACAAAGAGGGAATTGTGCTGGGAATCTTGGAATATTGATCTATGTGAAAGTTATTTTGCTGAGCTCTCTCTACTTATATGCCACAATATAGTTTTCCTCAGGGTAGACTTATGTTGACCCAGGAGTCCCGGACAACGCAGAGACGATCAATGTGATCAAGCGATTGCCAAAATTTATTCAGATACAGTGCTCCTTTTATACCCTTACACTCTTAGGTTTCTTATGTAACAACCTTGGATACTGAGCTCTAATTGGTTAGTCTAGAGGTTACTACCATTTACAAAGCTAATGTTTATAACTTGTTATAATTGCAATTAAATACCTTGCTCTAAAAATACAGTGGGAAACTACAACCTTGGCAGAGATCATTCTCTGCACGTTTTCAGTGGAAAATTACAGAGGCCTAACAAGACAATTGACCTTGCTTATGCCTGCCAAGAATCTTCTTACTTTACAGTAATAAGGCTCAGGGTATCCGGATCGCTCACTATGTGGCCTTGGCTCTTTAAGAATTCCCACAAATCCCCCTTCTTGTTTTTGAGTGATCCAGATACCCTTTACAGCTTTTTCTGCTAGCAGTTCTCGTTTCAACTGAACTGCTCCTGCAAGTCTTGGATTTACCCCCAGGTTACAAACTGCCCCAATACTTTTCTTTTTCCCACTCCTCGGCTCCCGTGTCCATCCCAGCCATTCCACCAGGAGGGGCACTGGGAGCTGAATTGGAGGGCAGCTTCATCTGAACATGGCTACCAAACATTTCTTTAGAAGTCGCTCACCCTGTTTTAAGTGGCTACAAACTCTGGCCTGCTTGGCAGCAGCTATAATGCCTGCCTGCTTCAGCAGCAACCATAAATATCTGCCAGCAACCACGCTTTTGCATTAACCCTTTCTTGTCTGAAATGTTAAACTACTACTCATGAAAACTTCTACATGAACCCGACAACAAAAAATATACAGAATACTGTCTGTCCTCATTACACACACATATACACATATGGGATCCCACAAGCACACTTCACCCAACTACAATATTTGAAACACAAAATCCAGACAATCATTACTCCCACTACACGGTCCCACATGCAGAGCATGGCACAAAGAGCTTATGAAGACTACCAGGAAACCAGCTCAGAGAAGCACCATCGCAGTGCGAGGCAGCAGGCTCAACCTTAGTGGCGTCCCCGCAGAGGCTCTGCCTCCCTCACATCTTATGAGGTTTGGGCTTTTACACTGACCAAAATGCACACTCATTCCAACACAGGTGGCCAGCCTATGTCGGAAGAAGCGGCCAGCCATATTCTATGAATTTAATATATTTTGTGACAGTCTGTGGGGCTGTAAGTGCCACATCACTCTGATAGGTCCTTTCAGATAAAATGTTTTACACTTAGGCAGTTCAGAGGAGGGTGTTGCACACTTCCTTTTGTTGACAGTTAAAGAAGAATCAGATACAAAGCAGTGCTGATTTTGTCTCCAAATGAAACTTTCCAAAGTTTTATTATCATCCAGTTTAGAATCCCTATATAAATGAGCATTAATTATTATATAAAGCAACTTCTAGTATATATTATCAATGGATTTCAAGTCTGTCCATAAAGTAAAACAAATCATAATCTAGGTGAATTTGTATTAGTAAATTCAATTGAATCTAGAACTTACCTCTGTTTATTTCATGCATATACGACAACCAAAGTTCGTATTAGTATGCTGTTTGGTTACTACAAAGATAACATATGATCTTCAGTTCTTTTTGCTCATGCTACAGGTTTGCAGCAGAAATGCCATGTAAGAAGAGAAACAGTTAATCAGTTTATGTTACTGATTTCACATATTTATCAACCCAATTGCTGTCTAGTCAAACATGAGGAAGCTATGAGACTTCTGGTGGATCCCAGGTAATTACTGCCTGGAAGACTTTGTCTCATGAACCACTGATGTTAGCCATTAGGAGTAAAGGGTGAATGCAAAAATAAAATGGTAATATTGGCTTGACAGGGAAGCAGAATAAAATAATATGAAGAAATCAACAGCTGAGCTAGACAAGCTATACACTACAATAGATTACTTCAACAAATGAAATCTTCTTTTTTTCCTTTTCTTTCTGCCCTAATAGTAAATTGTTCATACAGATCATTTGTCATGAGTTTGATCATCATCCCCAGCTGTTTGATTAAGGGGTCATATAAACATCCTACTCTACAGTATGGTCTTGTATGGCTTCTATTATGCTAGATACTTTTTATTCACTGAACTCACATAAGGCAAGTTATGTGTTTTCTCCACTCTCTTCTGAGAAATTATGCACACTGAGTATCTAGTTTTAACTTTCTGATTCTGCTTCAAATTATGTGCATACACATTTAAAAGAGCACAGGTGGTATTTCAAACTCTGTCAGCTTGCAGTAGCTACTGAGACTCCCTTCTCAGTTGGCAATCGCCCAAGAGCAGAATGTATCGGCCACGCTTACTATTGCAGCAAAAAGTGAAGATGAGAATGGTATAGTGGCTAGCTACATCAGTTATATGTTTTGAGAATTCTTTTATTTGATAAATCACAACCAATATAATTGCTTTATTTGCTTCAGTAATGCAAAACTATAGGAGCAGGAAAAGTATCAGGGAAAGTCCCATGTAAACTTTTCTGTCTTCTGACTAGGTGACTTACAGCATGCAAACAGAAGACATTCTTTTGTGACACAGCTATTAGCATTTTGGACTGTTTGAAAAATATTTTGAAAACAGCTCTAAAAATGTCTGCATGTTTCAAGAGCAGATAAACCTGTAGTTATTAATCTATATGGTTATGGACATACTTTTTTGTATACAAGATTTTATCTGTACGTTCGCTATGAGGGTGAAAATGATTTGTGATTTGGCTAAAATAATGTGTTGTTTGGGGTTTTTTAATCTTGCATATCAAAGTTAAAATTTGTATGATCAACGCTATTTTGTCAGTTCCTGGTCACTCACATGCTAGAAATACATATAGGCAGATGATCATCAGACGAGTTTTGTACTTTTGTGATGTTCAATTACCCGTGACAATACAGGAAAATAACTCAAGACATCGGAAATAGGTCCTATATGGATGACATGTAAGGACTATTTCTGGAATGTTATTGATATTGTTGACATATTTTCAGGAACATTATTGATAATCAGTTATTCCAGGATATGTGATCTACTTTCTGCCTGGTAAACCTTCCAAGAAAAATCTATAGTCCTACTCAGAGCAGACATTACTGCATTCTAAGGTTTAAAAAAATTAAGCTTAAAATTAAGCATGAAATGAAAAAAATTATATCTACAAAAAAGGAGCAAGATACATGGATTGATTTTTGCTGACAGTCTTAAATTGTCATGAAACCATATTACAAGACTTGGTGTAAAACAATTACTTTTTATGTTAGGAAAATAGTGGATAATGGCAACGAATTTAGATTTTCAAAAAGCCTTTGACAGAGAATTATCATAGATTATTATAGATTATAAGAAAGATGAGGCGAGATATAAAGCACTGGTATGGATTACTAAGTGTTTGGCAATTCAGAAACTGACAGTAGAAATAAGTAAGTGGTTTTCAACTTCAGAAAATGTTAATGGTACCTTGGCCCAGGGTATCTAAACAGGCACAAGGCTTGAAAATGTTAAACTAGTTTCCGAAAACAGAAATATTAACTGATACGTGGCAAAATTTGCAGATGACAGTAGTCTATATTAGCCTAAAGCAGGACTCTTTCCCAGATGAAAGAAGTCTGAATCTTTTCTATTTCTTCTGCATTTTTTAAAATATGAGGCCCACATTATTGAGAATATTCATAGACTTTTTAGGCCAGAAGAGACAACTGTGGCTCTGCTGAAACCAGTGGGAGCTTTTACACTGGATTTGAGAGGAACACAATTACAAATTTATATTTCTTCTGTTTGAAGGCTGGTCACATTGGAGACACTTTAACTCCATGGATTTTACTGAGGGAGTTCATATGTAGAAAACATAATTTATTTATATATTTATGTATTTATATATATATTTATTTATTTCTATTTTTTGGAGTTGGAGAGGTTTAAGCATAAATAGAGAAAATATCGAATTTCATTAATGAAGTTATGCTTCTGTATCATAAAAAAAGATGCCTTCATTTTTTATTATCTCATATATTTACTATATTTACTAGAGAGGTTTCTGTTCTGCTGTCAAAGCTGACTCTAGTAAATTACAAAGACTATCTACTATAGGAAAATATTGGATCAAGCACCCACAACAAACTGCTGATTTTTTTTCAGAAGCTTATATAGTATATCTCCACAGTCAAATAAGGTATGCAAACAGTAATTAGAATACCAGTTTCAGTCCCTACAAAACTGTGAAATATGCATCCTTTTTCTTTACTGCACAGTAGAGAAGCAAAGATCTAATGTAAGAGTGAACCTATATCTGCTGTGTCACAGCCCATTAGAATGATGAAAAACTACTAAAGAAATAAAACATTAACAGAGAAAAAGAAAATATAGTTGAATTCCTAAATTTGCAGCACGAAGTCACATGCAGTAGATAGTCATTTTGTTCTTAGGGAAAAAGGGAAAAGAACAAAAGTACAATGTTGGGTTTTTTTTTTGTCATTTTTCTTTTTTTATTTATTTTTCAAGAGTGATATTGTGGCCCTGATTCATAGACTTTCAGTAACAAATACTTTCCACTTGAGTGAATAAAATTCCTTAGGTATAAGTATTCCTGAAATTATCTTCAATGAAAAACAGAATTAAAAGTGGGCTTGAGATTTTCCCAAAAATAGGCAGTAATTCGGGTTTCTCAAATACTGACTGACCATGGATAGATCAAGAGAATTCATCTGTTCTCTTCATGGGGAATAATTCAGTAGCTGGGGTGTCAGGCAGGAAGACAGCACCACAAAATTCCCAGGGTAGCATGTTCATATTAGGTAGCTATAACAGTATTCTGGTATAACACATACAAAAGCCTTTTGTGACAGCATGCGAAGGCTTTCAGCCACAAACCATCCACGGACCAAAAAGACTTCAGACCTTCAGAGTACAGATTAATCCTGCTCCTTAACTAACCCTGACCTAACCCTGACCTCATCACTTAACTCTTACAGTGGGAACAACTTGGCTGGACACCAGATGCCCATCAACTTGCTCTATCACTATCCCTCCTCAAGTGAAAAATAGGGTGAAAATACAACAAAAAGCCCACGGGTTGAGATAAGGACAGGGAGAGATCACTCAGTTGCTGTCATGGGCAAAACAGACTTGACTCAGGGAACTTTGTTTAATGTATTAAATTAATAACCAGTCAAAAATCAAAGTAGGACAATAACAAACAAAAACTAATCTAGGAACACCTTCCTGCACTCCTACTTTCTTCCCAGACCAAATTCCACTCCCAGTTTTCTATACCTCTTCCCCACCAAGAAGCACAAGAGGACTGCAGTCAGTTGTCATGTATTGTCTCTACCAGTCCTTCCTTTTCATGCTCTCTTCCTGGTCCAGCATGGGGTCCTTCCCATGGGAGACAGTCTTCCATTAACTTCTTCAGCATGGACCCTTGACATCAGCTGCAGGTCTCCATGATCTGGTCCAGTGTGGAACCTTTCCATTGGGTGCAGTCCTTCAGGAACAGACTGCTCCAGTGTAGGTCCTCAGTAGGGTCACAAGTCCTGCAGCAAACCTGCTCCACTATAGGCTACTCTCTCCACAGGGCCACAGCTCCTCTCAGGAGCCTGCATCAGTGTGGGCTTCCCATGGATCACAGAATCCTTCAGGGATCTCCCTGCTCTGGTGTGAGGTCCTCCCTAGGCTGCAGGTGGAATCTGTTCCACCATGGACCTCCATGTGCTGCAAGGGTGCAGATGCCTCACCATGGGCTGCAGCATGGGCTGCAGGGGAATTTCTACTCTAGGGGTTGGAGCACCTTCTCCCCTCCTTCTTCACTGATCTTGGTGTCCACAGTGCTGTTTCTCTCACATATTCTCACTCCTCTCTTCTTCCTGTTGTTGTGCAGCAGTTTTTACCACTTCTCAAATAAGTTATTACAGGGGCTTTACTAATGGCACTTATTGGCTCAGCTTTGGTCAGTGGCTGATCCATCTTGGAGCCAGCTGGAACTGAGTCTATCAAAGATAGGGGAATGTTATTCTACCCTGCGCCTATGAATGGAAGAACAAATAAGTTATTGTTATAAGAAATTGCTTCCCAGTCATTTTGAGCATTCCATAGTGACCAAAAGGGAGTAATGTTTGGTACCCAGTGGGGAGTGATGAGTTACAGAGCAGGGGAAAGACACAAACTATGGAAATCCAGCATAAGACCTAGGATATCTCTAGAAACATTACATGCGACACTAAAAAGTATCAGCAGCACAGACATTGTAGTGACAGCAACACCATACAGAATAGTCACAACCAACCTGGAAGGCCTTTGTCATTTCCAGTTGCCGATCACATGCCAAGTGCTATTGTGTATCCTGCAGAGCAGAACTATGGTTAGTTTTCAAAATAAGTCTACTCATTAAGTCCAAATTAACCACTGGGAAACATTCAATTGCTGAAGTACATGGTACTCTTCTATTTTTGTTTCTTTTGAAAGGAAAAAAGGAGTTCACCTGACCTTGCTCCTTTTGCCCTGCATTAAAACCATAATTCTCCATTTAGAATATCACTTACCTGCTATGGACATAATTGTTAAGAAACTGATGAACCTTTACAAACGAGTAAACAGGCAGGAAAAGAGAACTAAACAAGCAGATAAATCATATATCATTCTTGTCATTGATGTGGCTCTAGTAATTCATCTTTTCTCAGTAGAATTTAAATGATTATTAAGTTTTATGAATTTAATATCATCAATCTACCCACATTTATTATGTTCTACTCAAAATGCATTTTCATGATCTAAGGAAGCAGGAAAGGAGTGAATTACTCCAGACAAGACCATAACATTACTGTATGTTTGCGAACCTTTTCTATGTCTTTTTAACACTCAACTAGATTGCTATTATCCAGGGTAAAAGTAGCCCAGAAGATAGGTTGTTTCTAGACATAGTTATATATAGATTTTCTTCCTAAAGCTAAAAATACATTGTTCCAGAAGCTTACTTTGGCATTTGAATCAGCCTCACTGGCTCTATTTTTTTAACTGTATGAACATCTTACTATGTTTCATCTTGGCAGAAAGCTTTAGAGGTAAATAATAACAAGGGATTGGGGAAAACCAGAGCAAAATAAAGATAAAAGAAAAAAAGAAATAATTTGGCACTCAAAATATGGGATGCTGTAAGCAGAAGAAAGAAAACAAAGCCATTTAAGAGGAAAGTTATTTGTAAGTGATCTTTTGAATAGCAAGCTTGCAGATACAGTATATTTTCTTTATGTCATTTTGGTTGGCTGGTTATTGTATGTAAGATGAAACAATCATAGCTAATCTGCATTAGCAGACATGTCTAACTACCTTTTGACTGTAACGGTGCCAAGGAATAAAGAACAAATAGGATAGGCATTGCAGAACAGTTGAACGAAAAATAACCATTTAATCTAAATTAAAATAATGAATCTTGATAATTTCCTCTGGTTTGGAGGGTGGTGCTGTTTGTTTGTTTTGTCTGTAAGCAAGCCAGATATATTTTAATATGTTTCATCTTAGCAAAACAGAGGGACTTGAAAAAATACTATCTCCCAAAAATAACCCACTTGTGTAACTTTCTGTAATTCCCTTTTCAATAGTTTTTGGGTTTTTTTTTTTTTTTTCTTTTAGCTGATTTCTGGGCTGCTACAGATGGTCTTTATTCTTATTTTGCTGCTATTGAAACTGGTATTATTTGTGGTCAGTCCAATGTGACTTTTTGTAGACAGCCAAGGAATAAGAGCAAAGTTACACAATGATTCTTGAAATGCCACTGTCATAGGTTTAGCAGTAGCAGTCATGTTTTCTCCTTGGTGGCTGGTGCAGTACTGTGTTTTGACTTCTGGGCTGGGAACAGTTGCTTGTTAGCAAGCATGATTTGAGGGTGTTTTTGTTCAAGGCCTTTTCTGAGCACGTGGTCTGCTGGGAAGGAGGGGAGGCTGGGAGGAAGGAGAGACGGGACACCTGACCCAGGCTAGCCAATGAGGTATTCCATACCATAACACGTGATGCCCAGGATGCAAATAGGAGATGGAGAGCTGGAAGGGCTGGAGCGCTGGGGGGAAATGGAGGAGGTAGCACGCGGTGCTTGGCCGGGCAGGGTGGAGTGAGTTATGGGTCGGTGGCTGGTGAGGTGTTGTATTCTCTTCACTTGTTGTTTGCTGTATCATTATTATTTGTAGGAGTAGTGGCAGTAGTGATTTATGTTATATCTTAGTTATTAAACCGTTCTTATCTCAATCCGTGGGGGCTACATTCTTTGGATTCTCCTTCCTAACTCTCCGGGACCTGGGGGAGCAAGGGGGGGAGTGAGTGAGCGAACTGTGCGGATTTGGTTTAAACCACGACAGCCACCTTTTTGAAATTTAGTCTCCTGAGTGTGTCACAATTATCTTCAGAAAATCCACAAGACGAGTTCTTATTTTAGTGTTTCATCTATAAGGCAGATTATATGAAAACAGAGGAAAAATGCACACTCTGTGTAAGTATGATTGCATTAATCTTCTCCGCATATCAAAAATACAGTCCTAATCTGATTGACAAGAGATTTTAAGTCAGGGAGTTTAGAAACATAACAAAACAAATAAAAGTAGAAAACTGACCCAGGAAGGCCACAGATGATTTTTTCCAAGATTATAAAATTAGATCCTATTGAATACTTTTTTTCTTCTCTATTTTTCATAACTTTAAATTGTTTCACTAAACACTAGAGTTTACTCTCTCTGAAAATCTATTCTAACTATAATGTAATGTTATCTTTCCTACAACACTGCAATTAACAAATAAAATATTTTCTATTATTCTCTGTAACTTAAATAATAAGAACATATTTTAATTCCTTTTAAACATAGTTATTCTGAGAGAAAACTAACGATGTCATGAATCACTTGGGAGTCAATAAAAGGGTTATGGCTACAGGTAGGGAAACTTGACTGTAGCAGAGTTTAATCAAATAAATAATTTTAAAAATCACAAGATGTTTTGCAGTGAGGATTGTGTGGTAATAATTTCAATTCTTAGAATTCTGATATTTGCTGGACTTAGACTATTCCAAAATCACACTCTTCAGCAAAGCACAAGGAGCTCCTCATTTAGCAGGTCTTTCTCAGGAAAAAAAAAAAAATAAAACAAACCAAAACAAACAAACAAATAAAAAGAAACAAACCACCACCACATCAACAACAAAACCCCCTCAAAAAGTATTAATTCTGTCCACTAAACACCAGCACATAAATGGTGGCATGCTATGGTTTGAAAGTTATCTTCTCCTTTAAACCCCTGGAGACAGAGTATTTGAAGTATGTAAGTATTTAAAATAAGGAGAAATACTGATAAAATATGTTGGAGAGTTAGCTTTGAGTTTGTACAAAAATACTTCTGATTTATGAGTTTGAGCACTGGACAGCCAAATCTAAGTGATAACAGGCTATAGATGACTATCTTTAGAAATTCCAAACTGAATGGTTACCAGTCCACAGTGTTGTATTTTTGTACAAAAATATCTCTGAGAAAAGTACTAAACCCAAACATTTATTTCAGAAATGAAAACTAAAATGCAGAGAGATTAAATTAATCGATTACTCAGCCTTAAAAAATAAATCTATTTTTCTATTTTACCTACTGTTAGCCATGTTTATTAATAAGAGATCTTTTGCAGAGTATGGTACAAAAATAGAACAACAAAGACTTTCAGAAATCTAATTAAACACCTGTTCAGCACAAACATAATTTAAGTTTTTATCCCTTTATATAACACTTCAGTAAGTGTTGGGTTCAACAGCTTTGAATTTTATTGAGAGTTGGACACTGATTTTCTCCCAGCTTTCCTGTACATTGGTAAATTGCAGCCCAGATTCCTGATCAAGATCAGCAACACATGAATACATAGATATTGTGTTTCAGGACAACATAAGTCAAAATGGGGAAACAAGATTATTTACACAAACTAACTGTAGCCCAGCTTGCTTCCTACTCACTGCACAATAAAAGAGGTTTCTTGAAAAAACTTGTTTTAAAAGACAAGTTTCTTATTCTGTGTCCTGTGTCTTTGTTTTGCCCTGCAGGGAGTGCAGGGTGACAACTTCACTAGGATAAAGTATCCTTTTTTGATCATTCCCCTCATCAACCTTTCTGTGCACTTGGAAAACTTAATACTGACTCTAGGATATATAAAATTAGTATGTGTAACTGTCTCCCAATATAGTGTTTAAGTTAAAAAATGAGATCATGGAGAGCAGCGCGCCCCCCCTCCTCGAACCTCTGCTGGGTGCCGCCACGGCAATGAAGACTGGGGACGGGGATGAAGACCCAGGTCCTATTGACCCCAACAAGGAGCCTCTGCACGTTCATCAGACTGCTGTTACTGCTCCTGAGATTCTGACACCTGATAATTCTGATGCTGACCTGGATGGTGCTTTTGACCTGGAGCCTATTCATCCGGAAAAGAAGCCTGATTTATATCCCCCAGATCCTCATGATAAATGGGCAGCTGTAAAGGCAGAAGCAAGATGGGTGGGGGATGCAGATGTATTGCACAGTTTCCCGTGGTGTGTGTGCTTCCCACCCGAGATGGGAAGGTCTCTTGTATGCCCTTATCAGGGGTATCGGACAGAATGTGTCAGACTGTGGAGTTGAGACCCCAAATACAACTCCTTTGATACAGTCTCTCTGTGATACTCATGTACTAGAAGTTGGTAAATATAAGTATGTCCATGTTTCTATCAACCCTTGGAAACCTTGTAAAAAAAATAGCTGAAGTAGCCAAGTGCGAACTGATTGCTAATCATAAAATAAACTGCTCCTTCCTTCATAAGTAATAAAACAAAACCATGCCATAAAGTCATGCAGATAAACATGAAAAAAATAGACTAATATCTACTCTTTCCACAGCTGCTGTACAGTATGAATACAGTGGCAACATAAGCTGATTAGACAAGTATTCTTACAGCAACACCTTGCATTTACTTTATAAACCTTTGTGTTTTCCTTTACATAAAGGTTAAACAGGATGTAATTATTTTGCCTTCAACTTATTAACTTAATGTGAGTGACAAGTTTGAGCAGATAGAGCACATATCAGTGTCAGTTGCTTTGTTTAAAGTAATGGAAATACTGTCCTCAGTTCTCAAGAATATTGCTTCAACAATTCATCTTGATGTGAACTGTAGTAGTGACATTCTTATGTTTTATTCTAACAAGAAGCCACAGCAATGGCACTCTTAAATAATATTAATTCTTGCTGACTATGAGCTGGATCCTTTTTCCAGAAGTGGTAGTGAGGATGGGATTTCTGTGAGCGTTTTTCTGGTTAAATATCCAGTAAATAGTCACCAGAGAGTTTCAGCTTGGGCTTTTATTGCGCTTCTTACTTAAAAGTAAGCATGGTAAATGTTTTATAGAAATAAAAGTATGAAAGACTCTACTGTCTAACTTATGTAATTAAATTGTGGACTAAATGAAGTAGTGGATTATGCATTAACATCAGATCTTATTCAGCCATAAATTGGAATAAGAACCACTCTGCACATACTCAGGCAAATAAGGGTTTTGAAGAGTGAAAAAAAGATCAAAGGAAGTTCTCAGAGTAACTGAATCCACTATGCTGCCTAGATTTAGTTCATCATCTTGAGAGCCAGAGTAGATGATTGGATAGAAATATCCAAGGAAGTATATAATTCCTTGGTGGAAGCATTATTTTGCATTAATTACTGCTTTTCACCAGGAGTAAATGTAAGGTAATTGCACTCTCAGTTTCACATTTTCCCTGTTTGTTTGTTTGCTTGCTTTTTTTTTTTTTTAAAGGAATATTGCTGCTGAAGTAGTATTATAATGCCTTCAGAATACATATGCTCATAACAAAGCAAGGGTTCCATATATCAAATTATAGCATTTGTACTGCAGATACAAGGACGTGGATACAAGGGATATGAAATAAATAAATACATATTCAGATAATGCTAAAAATACCTTGCACTTATATATTTTTCCTTCATCAACAGCTGTTCACATCTTTCATGATGAGTTCAGCGTCATTGTTCCTTCTACCAGCTGGATAAACTGAGAGACAACAGAAGGTCCCTCAGCAGGTTAGAGGCAGAGCCAACACTAGAATACCTTCATTGTAGTCTATTTACTAGGTCATGTTAGAACCACTTAAACTTGTATGACCTAAGTTATTTTTTGGTATTCATTTTTCCACTAATCACCCAAAAAAAAAAAAAAATCCACTATGAGGTATTACAGTGGCTAACTTTACATTGCATAGCTGGAGTGTGGAATCTCTTTTACTAACCAGTAATTAATAGATAAAATATGTTAAAATAATGCAATTATATGTCATTGCCAAATAAAAAGTAAACACCAAATTATAGGTTTTATGTCAAGCTATAATGCACATATACTATACCATTGCATTCTATAGTAAGACAAGAAGAAATTAAAACTACAATATCAGTTGTGCTGAAGTGGGTTTCCATTTTCCCATACAGACTATAAAACAAATACTGTATCTCCATTCTTAGAACTTTTTTTCAGTGATGCAATCTCAAAGGGGAGTGGAGTTTCTCAGTCTCATTACAACAGCATGGACTTGTATCACACCTCCACTGAAGATGCATTTGTAGAAAATGACAGAAAGAAAAAAATCACAGAAAGAAAATGGTCAAATAAGCTGGAACAAATTACAGTTATGCTTATTTAACCTCTTTAATGGTGCTCAGATTTCAAACCTACTCTGCAGGTAACAGCATCTTAATATTAAAATCCTCAAAACCCACCACTGTTATCAAGAATATTTATGTCCAATTTGGAGATAGATTTTTGATAAAATATTTATATTAAAATATATTTTGATGAAATTCTTTCTCAATAAAATGAAACATAATTTCTTTATAGAAAACCCTTTTGTTTCTCTCCTTTTCTCTTTTGCAGGCATACATTTTCTTTTCGCATTAGAAAACAGATTATTAATTTTAAAAAAATTACCACTATTCAAGAATCCTCCTTGCACCAATTTTTAACTCTTACTAAACACATTCTCATTACATACATGATGCTAAAAACAAAACCCTGTTTCTTAATGTCTTTTACCATGATGTGCATCACGAGTAAATATATACTATATTAAACATTATTTATGCTGCCTCTGCCATGCATTTCAATTACTATAAATCTCTGTATACTGGGAAAGGTGTTTTGCTTTGGAACAACACCCAGATACCATTTTCTTTTTCCAGCTATATTGTGTGAAAAAGAAATAAATCTAATGCTCTGAATGCTAATCAAAAGTTCATGTACATTGAGTGATTTTACTGTCAGTCAAAAGATAAATCTATTAGAAGAAAAGCCTAAAAGGGAATTTCACTACATTCGCTTTTTTAACATTGTGAGAAATGTGCTATATATTTCATTGTGATTCTGGTTCTCTTTTTTCTCTATCTTTCTTTTCAGCTTAAGCTGAAAAGTGTCAGGTTTGGAGAAACTGAACTTTGGTGTTATTGCAAGAGGAGCATGTATTTATTTCTCTAGCTTTTCCAACTGACCTTAAAAGATCTCAGAAGTACTCTGACTTGCTCCACACTGTGGACTGAAAAAAACATTTCCAAAAGTTTTCTGTATGTTGTATCGAATTAATACATGCACCCTGCAACTGTCTTTTAAGTGTTCAGTTTATTCTGCTGCATTTTGCGTAAGGAAGCTAAAACCACTCTGAAAGACATAAAAATGATTAGTCTTAATTACGAAAATAATATTTTTTTTCTCCTTATTTATCCCAGATGTTTTTATCCCTTGCTTCTTTAATTAATCTATGTTTAACACCTACATCAAAATAATGCTGACAAAGACATATTTGAATTTTGACTCTCCTCACTCTATTGAAAAGTCTATTGGTAAAAATTATTTTGTATGTCCTTTTGTCTCCCCATTCAAGGTCAGTTTGTCCTACCTATCAGTTACCACCATAAAAATCCTCTCTTGGTATATATTGCTAATTATTAGTTTATCACCACTAGAAAAGAAGGAAAGAGATTTTCAGGGACATTAACATGTTTTGTGTGACAGTCAATGAATTTATGCACTCAGCACCCTATTCTCTTTGATTATCCAAGATTAAAAAGGAAAGACTAACTCACTTATTTAGAAAATACGCCCCTTTGAATTATGAATATATTCCTGATGCATAACCCAGAAAGGGGTAAATTCTTACATTTCCACAGCCTTCGGGGGTGACAAAGGCTCATAAGAAGCCATAGTAATTTTCAGCTGGAAACACTTGCCCTAATCATAATTCACAGTTTGCCTTTATCATTCAAGAATCAGACTTCTGTTGGATCTCTGTGCTCTGGTTTTGGAAGTACTCTTTCTGACTTGACAGGTAATTACAGGGCCATTACTATTGCTACAAATTTTAGATTTAGATTGCTAGCTCTTGTGGAAGTTTTTCCCAGTTCTTGCAGATCTCTGCACATTTAGCTGGCTAGTCTGAGAACGGAGGATATAACTTGGCCCATATTTTCCTTTGTTTTGGGGTTATGTTCCATAGACAGTAGGTGACACTTAGAGCTTGTTGGAAAATGAATTCAGTATTGTTTTTTCATTTAATGGAAAATATTCTACTCTGGGGCATGTATTAATAAAATTAAAAGAAACCCCCAAAATATAGTCATTAATTTCTGGGAGAAACATTGACCTGCTATCAAAGGCTGAGTATAGCTGTAGAGATACAAAAATATTTTGCTCAAAATGCTATTAGTTACTGGCTGAAATCTGAATCTCTTCTTTTTCTGCTTTTCACTATTTAATTTTGTTGTTGTTGTTGAAAGAAAGCAGATACTTTTGGAGGAAAATCTAATTTAGCAAAAAACCTTTGAAAAGTAGTTTCAGTATGTAATTTCCAGCTAGTCCTATGTGCAGCACTAAAGCAAAATAATAAAACCTTAACAACAGATTTCTCTAATGGTACACTTCACAGCTTGAAAAGTGACAGCTCTCTACTATGTATCAAACAACATGTAAGTATATTCAGTGAGGTTTACTTTGCCTAAATAAATTTCCTCCTTACAGGTTTTGTACCTAGAGTTAATGTAAACCTGTCGTACATGACAGTTCCTGCTACTCATGGCTCCTAGCAAGAAAACCCACCCACCACTTAAAAAACCATCCCTGGTGTTTAGTTCCTCTGAGCAGGTAGAGATTGAACAGAGATTTGTTTGTTCCAAACAGTTGACTGCAGTCCTTAGTAAGCCATTTGGGCTTCAGTTTTGTTTGGCTGATGCAATATGATCAGCCCGTGTCATGTAATAGTATTGGACAGAAGTAACTAGGCATGATGTCTTGCAGTGATGACCCATCCGGCTGGGAAATTCTAAATGACATGCACTGCTGAAAACAGCCCTTACAATTAATGTATATTTCAAATAAACTACAGGGAAACTCTTCAAATGATTGGGGAATGATGTGAACAAATTGCAAACCAGCTTCTAACCCTAAAAGGAGTAACCTGTGGAGGTCAGTTCGTGAGTTTGCACACATAGTGTTTGCACACACACTTCTCCCTGCGTACATCCAGAAAACATAACTCCTGTTTAAATAGTTCTATTAATAGCTTGAAAAGCACTCCAAGAGGCATAAAAGAAAAGAACTTTAATTTCTCTTTGGTTACTGGAAGAGAGATGACAGCTTAGTAACTGTCATGGGTTCAGCAGTAGCAGTCATTTTTTCTCCTTCTTGGTGGCTGGTGCAGTGCTGTGTTTTGACTTTCGGGCTGGGAGCTGTTACTGATGGTACATATGTTTTTTGAGTTACTGCTCAAATGTTTGTTTTTTGTCCAAGGCCTTTTCTAAGCTCATGCTCTGTAGGGAGGAGGGAGAGATAGGGTGCCTGGCCTGGGCTAGTCGGGGAGTTATTCCATACCACAGCACGTCCTGCTCGGGGAGGGAACTGGAAGTTGGCCAGAAGGGGGGGGGGGGTTAGCTCTTCCAGGTTGGGCTCGTTTTGGTGGGTGGTATCGTATTCTCTCTCCTTGTTTATTTCCTCTAACATTGATTTATTAGCGGTAGCAGTAGTGATTTGTGTAATACCTTAATTGCTGGATTGGTTTTATCTCAATCCGTGGGAGTTGTATTCCTCCGGTTCTCCTCCCCATCCCTCCGGAAGTGGGGAGGTGGGGGGGGGGGGGGGGAAACAAAGGAGTGTGTGGTACTGCGGGAGACTGAGGTGGGGTTTTAAACCACGACAGTTTTTTGGCGCCCAACGTGGGGCACAAACCCACAATATAACAACAAACCTGACAGGATTTATAGTCATTTGTCACAATGCTGATTTATTGGCTCTCACAGTTTTTTCTCTTGATCTCACAGTTTCAGGATTTTACCAATTACTTTTAATATATATTAGCTGTGTTAGTGTTTATCAAGTATGGGGTTTGGGCTAAGTTTCTTATCTCATTGTTCTTTATGTTAATGACTTGTAATACAATAGAAGCATTCAACATGAAACTGATCTGGTTTATGTTCCCAGTATGGTCACCAACTTTATATTTTGGGAGGTATATAATAGAAGTTCTTAGCATTTTCACATCTTTTTTCTCCTTCTCGGGTGGTCAACCTGTGAAGGGGACATTCTTCTATCCTCCCAGTGTTCTCTCCAGATGGTCTACAGCATAATTTGAGAGTTTTGAAGTTTTTTAATGGCCTTTTAATACTGTTGAGACTTGTATGCTGATTGTGATGGGGATCACCATAGTAGCACGCATACAGAGTGTGTTTTGCTCACAGTTATTTCATCTGATATCAAGAGTTTAGCGGAGTCAGGTCTGGTCCTTTATCGGGGCCAAATGACGACATGGGTGGACCAAGAGATTTTCCCAGAGGCTGGACAGCCATGAGTGGCAGGGTGTGTGGGATAGTATGGGCAAGCATCTAGGTCAGTGGGCCCCTCCAGTACTTTGGAATTTTAGTTCCAAACAAGTGCAAAATCCGGAAGAATTAGTAAAACATCTAACTGAGGTGTGTTGTTGTTCTGGCCATACCAGAGATGGACAAATTACAGCAACGTGCTGGGGCTTGGCCTATGCTTATAGGGCCTTGATTGACATTATCCAACACCTTCAAAAGGAAAAAAATGCCCCTGGATCTGAGAGCAACACAGAAGTCAGCGCAGCTGTTCCAACTCCAAGTACAGCAGCTACACCATCCCCAGTGGCAAGTACAGTTGCTACCCAAACTTCAGCTGTGACAGACAGTGCAGCTACCCCAGCAACAAGTACAGTTGCTACTCAAACTACAGTGATAATCACTGCAGCTGAACTAGAGGACCAATTCGTACCAATATCGGTTGCTCCTGTACACAAGAGAAAAACCAGAAAGGAGGCAAGAAGGAAGAGGCAGGATGAAGAAACTATGCATCCACTACCTGGTCTAGTATCTGATCAGGGGTCATCATCACACAATGAAGAAGAAGAGGTGACTTCTCGATCTCGGACCTCAACTGAGCTGTGGAATATGCGAAAAGATTTCACCCGCCAATCAGGGGAGCACATAATCAGCTGGTTGCTCCGATGTTGGGATAATGGGACTGATGGTCATGAGCTAGTAGGGACAGAAGCCAAGCAGCTGGGATCACTTGCTAGAGAAGGGGGAATTGACAAAGCAGTTGCAAGAGAGAAAAAGTCCCTCAGTCTTTGGAGGCGGCTTTTGGCAGCTGTGAAAGAAAGGTTCCCATACAAGGATGATGTTATGAGTCATTCGGCCAAGTGGACTACAATAGACAAAGGCATCCAATCCCTGAGGGAATCAGATATTGTAGAGATGATCTACCACACCAAGCCGAATAATGGGAATGTACCCATAGACCCAGATGAAGTCGAATGCACACGACCCATGTGGCGAAAACGTACATTGAACGCACAGTCGTCATATGCCCATCCATTGGCAATGGGAACCTGGAATGACAATAACGCCACTAACAGTGGATGAAATGGTTCATAAGCTCCGAGAATTCAAAGACAATCTTACCCCTTCCATCATCTCAGCTGTGGGAAAACTGTCTCAGGATCTCAGACAGGATCTCAAACAGTTGAGGGACGATCTGTCTGATTTATCTAGCTCCTCACGTGTGCCAACACACGTTTCAGCTATTAACAAAAGGCAGCCTATTGTTCGAGTGAGAAAATATGTAAGATACACACCATGGGCCACCCTATGTTTTTACGTGCGGGATCACGGAGAAGACATGACAAAGTGGGATGGAAAACCTACTTCAGCCTTGGAGGAACGTGTGAGGGAATTGAAGAGAGGAGCAAGGGCCATGACTGATCACCCCATGAGAGCTGCAGCTTCAGTCTCTGGTGAACAGGTTCCCAGATGGAGCGGAAGAGCTGATTTTACTCCATCTCCTGTGATAAAGAAGAATAATCCTTTTCAACACGACTTAGGTTTCCAAGATTGTGATGATGATGACTGTTAGAGGGGCCCTGCCTCCAGCCAGGTGGAGGTAGGGGACAATCATATTTACTGGACTGTGTGGATCAAATGGCCTGGCACATCAGTCCCACAGAAGTATAAGGCTCTAGTTGATACCGGTGCATAGTGTACCCTGATGCCAACGAACTGTCAAGGGGTGGAACCCATCTATATTTCTGGAGTGACAGGAGGGTCCCAAGAGTTGACTGTACTGGAGGCTGAAATTAGCCTGACTGGGAGGAAATGGCAAAAGCATCCTATTGTGACTGGTCCAGAGGCTCCATGCATCCTTGGCATGGACTACCTGAGGAGAGGGTACTTCAAAGATCCAAGAGGGTACCAATGGGTTTTTGGTATTGCTGCTTTGGAGACTGAGGAAATTGAGCAGCTGTCCACCTTGCCTGGTCTCTCAGAGGATCCTTCTGTTGTGGGGTTGCTGAAAGTCGAAGAACAACAGTGCCAATTGCGACCACAACAGTGCTGGTGCAGTGCTGTGTTTTGACATTCGGGCTGGGAGCGGTTACTGATGGCGCATATGTTTTTTGAGTTACAGCTCAAATGTTTGTTTTTTGTCCAAGGCCTTTTCTAAGCTCATGCTCTGTAGGGAGGAGGGAGAAATAGGGTGCCTGGCCTGGGCTAGTCGGGGTGGTATTCCATACCACAGCACATCCTGCTCGGGGAGGGAACTGAAAGTTGGCCGGAAGGGGGGGGGGGTTAGCTCTTCCAGGTTGGGCTCGTTTTGGTGGGTGGTATCGCATTCTCCCTCCTTGCTTATTTCCTCTAACATTGATTTATTAGTGGTAGCAGTAGTGATATGTGTTATACCTTAATTGCTGGATTGGTTTTATCTCAATCCATGGGAGTTGTATTCCTCCGGTTCTCCTCCCCATCCCTCCGGGAGTGCGGAGGGGGGGGGGGGGGGGGGGAAACAAAGGAGTGTGTGGTACTGTGGGAGACTGAGGTTAGGATTTTAAACCACAACAGTAACTCTTTCAAAAGTGCAGAAGCTGCTGCGACTTTCTGGGGCCCCAAGAGAAATAGAGCCTCTGCCTCTCACAGCTCCTTCCAGGCTCTTCTAGCTCACCACTGAAACCCACTGAAATGTTCAGCTAGTCTTTACCTATTTAATGAGCTGTTTGCTTGAAAACTGTGTACCTTAAAAATGGCCTGAAGGCAAGGGAGGAAAAGTTGGGTCTACCTGCTGTTATCACAAGTCATGGGTAATTCCAATACATGCTTGAACTTATGCAAAGTTCATGTTGTAGATGTAAAAGGAGCTTCTGCTGATGGTAAAGCTGAAGAAATGGAAAGGCTGATATTATACCACTAGCTGATGCTCTAGTAGTCATAACAGTAATTCTGAACAGGACTGAATTGTAAAAAATGATAGTACTGAAGTGGTTTTTGCCACATTGTAGTGTGTAAGACTCACCCCTTTTGGTGTTTTAGTATTAGTATTTCTCCATTTTCATGTTTTAGTACTAGTAGTTTTGGTTGGTTTTTTTTTTTTTTCCTGTTTCCACTAGCCCCGGGTCATCTTTTGAATTAGAATGAACATTATAGGCAAGGTCTTCAATGCACAGCAGTAGCACTTTTATCCACACATTAAAAGAAAGTGAAAAATACATTCATTCGGGAGGAAGACCTAAAGAGGTGTGCAGTAAATACTCTTAGTTTAAATGGAGGATAGTGCCTATGCATAGGTCTTCCATGTCTGATATAAGAGGTGACTTTTTTGCATTATTTTACATTCATATGCCCAAACTATTCTGATGTATATATTAAAGTATTTGTTTGTGATCCATGAGTATTAATTTAGGCAGTTCCTAGAGATTTACGAGTTTATCATTCCATCAGTTTTTAGACAAGATAGTATGTCAGCCTGCTCATACGAGAAATGAATGGAGGTGAAAGACCTAATCCAGTGCACTGATTATGCTGTGTTCATCTTTCTTTTTTATTAATAAGGCCTTTCAGAAATGTATGTATCAGGACAGAATAATGCCAACTTTCAAAGGCACTGGTATGTTTCTCAGATAAGATGTATGTTTAAGACTGTTCCTCCTTCTTCTCACTGTTTTATGAAAAATGGCACTGGAGTTTACCTGGGTACTAGGGAATATTTCAGCTCTTCTTGTGTCTTTTCAACTCTGTAGTTCATTTTTCAACTGAGACATTCATATTACCCCTGTTAACATCAACACCATTGAAGATACCTTTTTTTTTTTCAAATCATAACCCTGAAGTGTATTTTGGGAAGGCATTTCTATTTGCTACTTTGTGTTTCATAGTGATCATTAGGCTGCTATTTTTTTATAAAACAAAAATGCAAAAAAAAAAAACATCAATCAGTACTGTGATTTCTATCAATTTGAGTGAGGAAGAAAGAAAAGAAGGAAACACTGGCAAATCAGATTTTTATGGAAGTGTTCAATATTACAGCTTCCTAACTACAAAGGCCTCGGTACTTATTAGAACATTAATTTACAGTGAAAATCACTGAAAATGCAAAATATGGTCATCAAAATGTACTGGAAATGGCAAAATTCAGGCATTTTGAATTCAGCAATACTTAAATACTTTTTTTCAGGAAAATAAGGAGCAAGTTACTGGAAAAAAATGAATAATATTCACACTCCACAATTTGATGTAAATGGAGGTCATACTGGGTTTTGCTAATTCTTTGGTTGAAGACTGACACTTTGCAGAGGGATAATAAATATAACGGACATATCCTGCTTATTGGCACACCAGTAGGAGGCTGACCTAGATTGCTTCTTTTGGAATAAAATTTTCAGGAGAAGAGAAAGAAGCTATATTAAACCAAGCTTTTTCCAATTTACATCAGTGAAAGAGAGAAGGATACACTTCATTACCCGTGTTATATGAGTCCACTTTTGACTTGCACTGTCTGAATAGTCTTTCTTAAAAGGCAGTTTGGGGGTTATAAACATACACATTTTCAACTCAGTGAATGTTAGTGCTCACAGAAGCTTTTCCACACAAGTTTGCCAAGGCAACACCAGCTGTTATTAAAGCCTCCCCTATGTGCACAGAGACAATTGTGCCTATTTATGTTATGTGGTGATTTTCAAAAGCGAATAAATGACCAGTAAAACTAAGTCTGAAACAACATGCAACATTACTAGATATAGTGATACCATCCAGTTCTCAGTGAAGCTCTCCAGAGGTGAGAGGTAATTCTATGGACGTAAAATGTTTTTGCACAATTTACATAGGGTGTAAGTCCAATTATACAGGACTTATTTATATAAACAATTCCTGCTCATCTAGATTATCCTGTTGTCATTGCCTGGGAAAACCCTACTTGTGCAAGTAAATGCTGTATGAATTATACCTACATATAGACTATGTTAAAAATCCTATTGTTGCAAGGAACTTCCATGTCAGTCGTCTATTTCTTCATTTACCTTAATCATCTTACATCTTATACTGTGAAGTCTTCTGGCCAGAAATTTTTACTATTTTTACAGAAAACAACCTAATGAAGCCACTGTGTATAACAAAAATATGTAATGTATAGCACAGGCTAATGTCATTAAGTAGCTGGAAATACAAACCATTCTGTTAATATGAAGCTTTCTAGAAAAAAAATAAAATTAAAAATGGCTTTGCAAATATATAGAAAAGTCCCATAAATTACATATTAAAATATACTGTGATTTGAGTACAGAAATCCCCGTGTACATGAAAAACATAATGAGGCAAAAAAAATTATTTTTCTTTCTCTTTATTCTTCCTGACTGTCCCTACATGTCCACATGATGAAATAATTCTTGGACTCACATGCTGATGCTTTGCTTTCAGCCATCTGTGTGAGCAGCTTAGTTAATGTCCCAGAGCTTTCTTTAAAATAAATAAATAAATAAATAAATAAATAGTCTGAATGAATTGCAATAATAAGGCTCGAAGCTGCCAATACTCATTAACATAAAACACAGAGGAATCCTGATTATCCATGTTAGGCTTTTTATTTTGCACTTCAAATACAGTGAAATCATAATCTTCATAATTCTCTCATAAAATTGGATATATTTCACTCATAAGTGCATCCTCTTTAACATAAACTGAAACATCTCAGATTTTATTCACAGCTCATTGAGAACCAAAAAGGCCAATTATAAGAGAGAATCAAGCTAAGCAATAAAATCCCGATGTATACTGAGAGGACAGGGCTGTATACTCTATCTTTATTACAAAGATATAAAAACAATTTAATTTAATCACTTTGAATTACTAAGTACTGCCAGAGAAATAGTTTGAAGTGTACACATTAACTGATGCAATGCATATTTTGTGGTTTATTCCCTGAACTGCACCGCTGCTGCATAGTTATTATATTTTTATGCACTACTTTAGTTACAGTTATGGAAAAAGAACTTTAAGTTTCACAAGATCTCCATTGCAATTAAAGTGGTATAGGACTTATAAATCCTGCCAATGCTTCTTTAGTTTATCTTAAATGTAACCCAAATTAAAAAACAAGCAACAAACAAACAAAAAAAAGCAACAACAAACCAACAAATACCACTTAATTCTCCATGCCTTTTTAACATCCAAGTATATACAAGAGATTCTGAAACCAATAAAATACCATTTCACCCTGATTAATCATTTTAAGGATGTATAAGCAACAGACTTCCAGATTCTGTTAGTTGTTCATGCAGCCATAACCTCCAGATCTGGAAAATTTCTCTAGTAGCTATTACCTATGTGGTGTCCACAGTGGCTGTTGGTAAAGGGCAGTGCATTCTCATGCACTAGGATCGTACATTATTTTTCCACATGAGTGTTAGAGGCTGATGGGAATTCCTACTTAATATTTTGTCATTCTTCTGCTCTGAAGATTCTCTCTGTCTAGGTGTGAGACATGTACCAGCATGACACATATGAGCTTATACATGGCTTTATGGTATTTGTGCAACAGCTTTGCCCCTGACCTGTAGGTCTTTGTTATTGATACTGCAATATTACATAGTCATATTTTAAGATGTCTTCTACTTTGATGTCTTCTAGAGATTTAAGATTTGAATTTAAAATAAAGAATGTTCTGGAATTCCTTCCTGATTGAATGTGGAGAAAATATATAGGAGTGGTCAGGGACTTGCAATCAAACTGGCGACCACAGGGCTGCAGCAGCCTAACAGGGACCCACACACAGTGACTTATACCAGTTTAGTTTTAAGAATGGACATTTTGGTCCTCAGATGAAAGGCATTCCAGACAGAACTATATTCAATAAATTAAATGAATTAGTCTATTACTAGTAGACTACTAATAAATTAAGTAGTCTATTATGGACTACTTCTATCATTAATTGCTGTAACAAGCCAGATGCCTTGTAGTGGTGGGTCCCTGACAGCAAGTCACTCTGGAGGAAGAATGTGTTTCTTTAGAAAGAAAGGGCGCATATTTGGAGGAAAAGATATTTTTTCCTTCCATTAACAGTAAGCTATAGGATTTTAAATAATTGCAATAAACTTAAAAGGATTTTTACTTTAGTTCATGTTTCCCCAAAGTTTTTTCCTTTGTAGGTAAATCTCTTACATATGAAGTATTTTAATAGTTGTAGTTGTCCAGAAAGATATTTTACCCTGAATAAAAAGTGCTGAGATAGTATGGTATGAAATAACAGTATGTTGACACACTAGGGAGGGCAGCTTTGCCCAACCAAGTCAGTGTCCAGAAGAGAAAAGCCCCTTTGTGGATCAGTATGAGGAATAATGGTAGATTAATAATAAGCATTTATCTCTGCTTCTTAAGCTGGCATTTTTGCTCTGCCACGTCTTCCAAAATGCCACACACACCTATTTAGTTATGAGAAACTCTTCATATGCTTGGGTTTTTTTTGACATATCCTTAATCCTACACTATTACCTATTAATAGACCAATCATATCAAGTGTATGTATCACTCATGCACAAAGACTGAGAAAAAACAGGAAGAACTGCAGCTCCATGCCCAGTTGGAAAGTTATGATATCATAGGAATAACATGGTGGGATAACTCGCATCATTGGAGGATAGTGATGGATGGCTATAGGCTGTTTTGCAAAGACAGGCAAGTAAGAAAATGTCCTGGGTTCAGCAGTAGCAGTCATTTTTCTTCTGAGTAGCTGGCGCAGTACTGTGGTTTTGACTTTCAGCCTGCGAACAGCGCTGATAACATTGATGTTTTTAGTTGCTTCTCAGTAATATTTAGTCTGACCAAGGACTTTGTGAGTCTCATGCTCTGCCAGGAGGAGGGGAAGCCAGGAGGAAGCAGAGACAGGACACCTGACCCAAAATAGCCAAAGAAGTATTCCATACCACAGCATGTCATTCCCAGTATATAAACTGGGGGCAGTTACCTGGAAGGACTAGATCACTGCTCAGGTTGGGCTGGGTATCGGTTGGTGGGTGGTGAACGGTTGTATTCTCTTCCCTTGTTCTTTCCCTTATCATTATTATTACTGGTGGTAGCAGTTGTGATTTTGTGTTATACCTGTTACTGGACTGTTCTTATCTCAACCTGTGGGAATTACGTTCTTTAGATTCTCTTCCCCATCCCTCCAGGAGCAGGGAAAGGAAGGTGGGGGAGTGAGCAAATGGCTAAATGGTTTTTCTGTATTACCAGCTGGACTTAAACCATGACAGAAGAGGAAGAGGAGTCATACTCTGTGTTAAGGGAAACCTTGAATGTATTCACGTCTACTATGGCAATTGTGGAATCCCTATTGAATGCTGGCTCAAGATCAGAGGGGTTGTCTCCAAGGAGGATCTTACTATTATATGCTACCAATGTCCACACCAAGATGATATGTACAACAAAGCCATATTTGGATCAAAAGAACCTGATTCTTAAGGGTGACTTGAACTACACAGACATTTGCTGCAAGAACAATACAGCAGCCAACATGTCATCCATCAAGTTGCTGGAATGTGCAGAGGACTGCTTCCTCATACAAAGCAGTAATGAGGCACTGCTGCACTTGCTACTCACAAACCAAGGAATCTCGCTTTGCTGTATCTCAGTGGCATAACACTTGACTGCAGTGGTCAAAATATTGGAGTCTAGGATCCTGCTAAGTGCACTAGAAGTCAGTGCTAAGACAAAGCTTTTAGATTTCAGAAAACCAAACTTCAGCTTGCTCAGACCTCAGCTGAGAGAGATGCCGTGGGAAGCTTCCATGAAGCTAGCGAGTGCTGGGAGTTTTTCAAGCATGCCCTCCTGCAAGCACAAAAACAGTTCATCCCCTCTGAAGGTGATGGAAGCAGGAAGAGCAACAGGACCAAGAGATCTCCTTGGCTTAACTGCAGTCTTGAGTATGCTCAAAATCAATAAAGAAGCAAACCTGAGGTGGAAAAACAGATGATTAACCACTGAGAACAAGGAATTGCCAGGGAGTGTAGAGACACAGTTAGGAAAAAAACCCAAACTGTCAGCTCAAATTGAAATTGTCCCAGGATTTCAAAAACTACAAGAAAGGGCCCTTCGAGCACGTACACAAAAAGCAGAAACAGAAGGAAAACATTGGCCCAGTGTTAACCAGGAGGGGTGTAATATTCGTCAACAACACCAAACAGGCCAAGTTTACCAAGACTTTCTTCACCTTATCTTTACTAACACTGGTGGATCCCAAGCCTTGGGAACAAAAATCCAAGTTGATGCAAATGCAGACTCACTTTCTTCTTCAGTGAAGGAAGATTTGATCCATGAACTACTACAGGACCTTGACTACACATATAGATGGGCCTTGACAATATCCACCCAAGGGTGTTAAGAGAGATGGCCAATATCATTGCAAGGCCACTCTCGGTAATCTTTGAGATGCCATGGAAGTGGGTGATTTCCAAGAAGACTGGAAGTAGGTGATTGTCACACCCATCTACAAAAATAATTTAAAGGAGGATCCATTAAAATATAGGCCCATCAGTCTTACTTCAGGCCCAGGTGATCTTTGACATCCCTTCTAATCTGGTATTCTGTGATACCACTAACATGGCACAGAAGAACAGATTTCCTTTTGTTGTTTTCACCCAAAAAGAGTAATATTAGGAGAGTCAATATCTTAAAACCTCTTTCTCCATGGAATTATATGTACCACTTGGGCTCCTGACTGCACTGTGGCAAGCTAACCTTAAAAAGTTAATTGGAACTTTCACAACATTAAGGATTTACTGTCTACATTAATAGGTATTGTGAGACTCAGAGAAGCCTTCATTAGCCCTCCAGCCCTAATGATTCTGAAAGGATTGGTGAATGAGATATAAAGGTAGCAGCCATTCCAATGAATCAATTACTATAGCTGGCAAGAAGATCTTTTTTCCCCCTTCTTCCTGATTTTCTTTATTATTTATAAACTAATATGCCTCTTTGTAACATTGTCTGAGTTTATAGCATGGCTGGTGAGCTAAGCCTTTGCTAATGGATAGGAAAATATGGATATTATTTCCAGACACATGATTAAGGAAAGTACAGCCACTTCAGTTTGAAGCAAATTCCTAATAATAATCCAGCTGTTTTTGTAAGGTCACGCTGACAATATTCACCCTAAATCTTGCACAGTTATGCTGGTTATTGCCTTTCTCTTCCCTATAAGGAATACAGAGAGCTGAAAGCCTTGGAATTAGATTTAAGTTTTCTCCAGATGAGGAGACTGAGGCTATCTTTAAAACCAGTTTTCAATAAAAAGCCTCCCACTTTCCCCCCTAAGCAAGTACTGCTCCTTAGAAGACATGTCTATGCCCTCAGACATGCATAAAACAAACACGTCCTCAGAAAAAAAAAAAACCAAACAAAACAAACAAACAAAAATAACCCCAAACAAAACATGAAACCAGACATAGGAGAGAAAGTAAGAGAAAGATAGATGTTGCAACAAGTCAAACCACTTACAGATGCCCTCAGGAATTTTTGGGAGCATGCAGAAATGTCATTGTGCTCATTAAACTCCTAGACACCACTTTCATTTTCACTATGAAAGCTGTGCTGACCTTGCCAGTCCATTAAACTCTAACAAGGGTCTCTGCAGGTTCATAGTTCCAATTATGACTCAGTTTATAGGACCCTAGCAATAAATAAGTTTGACTTGCTCCACTGTGGGCTGATCTTTGCTCCTGCAGTTGCCAAATAAACAGTGGGCTGGAGGTGAAAACTCAAATGTTTTTTTTTTTTTCTTTCAAAAGTAGGAAACACTTTGAAACACTTCAGCTAGCATGCAGCTAAGATTCACAAGCAGGCTTTTCTTCTGGCCGTCTGTTAAAGCCCATTGTTTCTTTTTGGCTGACATGAAAACTTTAAGTCAAGTTTGAAAATAACATTAGATAAGGAACTAACTCTATATGAATATGTGCATCACATAGACATACACACAGTGTGTGATAGCATATCATTCTTGCCTAGTAAAAATGTGTGAGGAGGCGGGTGGGTAGGTACTGTGTTAAACAAATTATGATTTTAGATGTTTGGGGTCAAGTTTTGAGAGTGTATATATGGAAGAACTAGGAGTAAGACCTGATATTCTATACTGGTTTGGAAGTAATAAAAAAAGATTTTACTGTAAGACTGATAGCCATTATTTTATACCTATGAAATGAATTCTAACCCTATTCAGAATTGCTGACTATGTTTGCAGACATCTGCAGGTAGACTAATTCAGTGAAGGCATAACTGAATTGCAAAATTTGTATGCAGAGCTAGCATCTACAAACAGCCTTATAAAAAGGATTATTTTCATGCAATATAAAATATTTCATTTATTTATATAGTCATTTTACACTGATGTCATAAGCAAAAAAGTATCATTCTTATGATGGTAAAACTATAAGGAATATTTTTAAAAAATGTGACCATGTAATCTCAGAGTGATAGATTTTTTTTCTCGAATGCCCTTAGGATATATTTCAAAGGTATTTAAGCCCTTACAAAATGCAAATAAGTGGTTAATGTGGGCTTCATAAGCATTGAAATGTTCAGGAACATTTTCTCTACCTAGTTTCCAAGAAAAACAGAGGTATTTTTGTATATACAAGGAATATAGTAATTATTAAAATAAATTTACCCTAAACATATTTGTGATGCATTCCCAAATGAGCAGAACACTGGCAAATTACGAAAAAAAAAAAACAAATGTGGTATAAATACAATGAAAAGATCAAATTTTATGTATTCAGAAATGATGAAGGAAAACTATACTAAATCAAGCTCATAACTTTTACATTCAGAAAATCTGCCATAAATTGTAACATTTCTTCTGTAGTAGAGGTGCTTACATTAAAAGTTACTTCAGAGCTCATTAAGCAAAAATGATCTATAGCATACTGTTTGAGTGCTTGAATTTATAATTAAAATAAAAACATTGAGAATATAATTAACAGGAACTATGAATAAAAGGAAGATATAATCTCTTCTTCACAACATTCTCAGTTGTGATAGAATATGTGTTAATGCACAAATTCCCATGCAGAAAGTTTGGACAAAGCTTTTTGCAGCTGTGGAACAATTTTAATTGCTAAACAAATAGAAATGCATAGCTGTGAGAATACTTAAATGCCAAGTGATAACACTGCTCCAAATTTTTATGTATTGCAGTTTTATGTCTAAAGTTAATATATAATTAGCATGACCCTCATCCTACAAAGAAGCCAATATAACGAACTTAATACCAATAAAGCTCCCTGTTCAGACCAAGAGTCTGAATAAATAACCTTTTTATATATTTTTACAGTAAGTGACAGAAGCATTCCCACAGCACATTTACTTCATATCTCTTACAGAGGCATTTAACTAATGATTTATATAGAGCTTGCATATAAAATTTCTGCATAGACATCACATTTCAAATCTGAAAGGTCTAGAAAATGCAGTACATTTTTTTTGTCAGTATCTTCCTGACAGGTATGCAGATTGCTTGCTTATAAAACTTCTAAGATTAACAGGCAGCCCTGCAAGCCATACTTGATCTGAAATGATATTCTGAAATTCAATCAATAAAGAAATCTGCTAAATATAGGAGAAAAAAAAAAGTGAACTAGAACTGTAACAATATGAACAGTATTGTCCTCCTGCCCCACACATGTTAGATATTTGCACCAAATTAATTTACAGTTAAGGAAAAACTTTGGCCTAGGAAGCAAAATTGCCTGAATGTTTCTTTTAATATTAAAAAAAAATAAATTGCAAAATGCACTGTATTATGGATAAATTACTATGAAATGAGCATGGTGGAGTGGAATGACTGAAATACAGGACTGTATTTATAGTGCAGTGTTAGGGTTTTGTTTCTTTATCATTATGAAAGATGAATGACTTCCTTAACTACTTTTGTAAACATATTTTAAGTTAAAAAAATCCTGTTATATTCACTATTTTTTAATCCCACTTTTCTAAGTATTACCATAATTCAATGTAATGTTTGTATGCTTTGAAATTTGTCACATTTTTGATGTTTCTGCCTTTTGGTGTTTCCAACAGAAATATGAGAATCTATGTTTTACAACAAAAATATCAACCTAGCTCAAGTGCACAAATGTCCTACTGTCAAAACCAGGTAGTAAGTAAAATGAATCCAAACTCACAAATAGAAGTTTTCAAATTTTAAAATCCCAAACACTCAAATATATTAATGCCAGACAAATAGGAGGTAAAAATACATTGTAATACCTTTTGGAAGCAATAAATACTTGCTTCAGTTGAATGAATTCAGAGGTTAAAACCCTCACTTATTCAACTTTTTGTGCATTAGATGTGTCTGACCTCTTCAGATTAAATCTGTTGCATTTTATGACACTTTTTACTACTGAATCTAAGCCTGTAGTCACTATAGGACTAGGTATGAAAGAAACTAAAGAAAACTAGTAGTTAGAACCACTAGGAAAGTTAATCAATCTGTGACTGCTACCTCCATTCTGTTCATATCGTCCCTTTGTTTCACTGATGTATTGGTGTTGTGTTTTAAGCCCAGCTGGTAACTCAGAACGGTGCAGGTGCTCACTGCCTTCTTCCTTCCCACTCCTGGTGGATTGGGAGGAGAATTGAAAGAATGTAAATCCCATGGGCTAAGATAAGAACTAAGGTATAACACAAAACCACTACTGCTACCACCAAAAATAATAATGGTAGGGGAAATAACAAGAGAACGGAGCATAAAACTAAAAGGACATAAAGAACAGAAAACAATGAACATAAGTGATGCACAATACAACTGCTCACTACCCGCCAATCAATACCCAGTCCAACCAGAGCAGTGATTTTCCACTTCCTGGTAACTCCCGCCTGTTTACATACTGGGCATGACATGCTGTGGTATGGAATATCCCTTTGGCTAGTTTGGGTCAGGCTGCTTCCTCTTGGCTTCTTGTGACCCTCCTCACTGGCAGAGCATGAGAGACTGAAAAGTCCTTGATCAGCATAAGCATTACTTAGCAACTACCAGTGTGTTATCAGCTTTGTTCTGAGACTAAAGCCAAAACACTGCACCAGTTACTAAGGAGAAAAATAACTGTTACAACTGAGCCCAGGACAATTGGTTTGAATATAAGATACTAAGCCGTTTTTTTTTTTCTTATATTTTCAGATCACACCACTAGAAAAAGAAAATTCTCTTTTCTGAGAGACACAAAATACTGGCAGATGTAATGGCAAAAGACGAGTGATAACAGTATCAATATTCACTATGGTAAATAGAACCTAAATGTTTCACTTTTATACCCCAGGGCTCAAAGAGGCATATACCATATGACCTTATGATTTTTAAGTTTTCTAGGTGTGATGTTCCCTATAAGGCACTGGCAGATGTTTGAAACTTACTCAGGTCTTTTAAATAGTCAGAAATTGCTGTTTATAATTAGTAGCATTGTGTAAGGAGTCATATTTCACATATGACTATTTGGGGTGATCATGAGCATGTTGTCATGTGAAAGGATTGGGAAAGTGATCAGTCCTTGCCAGGATTTTTTTTTGAATTGTTATGAATCTGTTCCAGTTTGTTGTTTTTTTTTTTTTTTTTTCTGCATGTGTATTTTTGGTGTAGTAAGACAAAACCTATTGCAGTATTCAAATAAGTTGATGATAAAAAATTACTAAGTCTCAGTCAAACACATAGCTTCACATCCAAGCAATCTGTCTGAACAGGAGACGAAGGAGACAACCAGGCTGAAGCGAGTGAGCTACTGTTACAAAACCTAAAAATATTATCACTGGTTGTATTAAAGGCACCATATATAGACAATTGAGTGGACTCCAAGAAACAGCAACAGTCTTTCGGAACACCTTTTAAGATGAGTCCAAAATCAAGCTGTGGAATGAATTATGAGTCTTCTATGAGTTGTTGGCTAAGCCCATTTTATAGCAGCAAAAGGCTTCATTAACCTTCCTGCTAGAACTTCAGCTGTCTGTCATTGAAAATGAGTTTTGATGTGGCTTAGCTGTGTAACCTTGGCTCAGGCTGCTGAGGAAATTGCCAAGCTGTGAGGAAGTGCATAGAGTAGGGACACTGATGATGAAACAGGTAACATTTTAGGCAGAGCTAAGATTTCTTGGGTATATCTAGCTAGCAGTCCAAGGATTCAAGAGGGAAAGCACTCCTGGCAGATGGTATAAAATCCTAGGGTAAACAAGAAAATATGGAATTGAAGGATGATGACTCAGCAACGCTATTGCAACGAGCAGCAATGTTGCTGTCCTCCCTCTGCCTGACTGATTTCTACCTGGTTAGAAAATTATCATCAGAGGGTTTCTTAGTAGATGTATTAGTGCTTAGTGTTGTTTTTCTCTAGTCCTAATTATCTGCTGCATGCTTTAGCCTATAGGGAATTGCTTTAGACTTTTAAATTATGTTCAAACTACTGGCAGTGTCCCTTAAGAACTTCCCATACACATCAAAAGACCTAGGAAGAGAGGTCTACAGGTGATGGTAAATGTGGGCAACAAAATTCCTATGGCCTGGAGTGGAGGCATCTTTTCTTCTTCAGCTTGGAAACTAGAAGTACGAAAGCAGAATCACCAAAGCTGAGTAATTCTGTATTTTGAAAGGAAACTGTGTAACCCTTTGTGGCTCTTGCGGTACATGCCACGGTGGTGCTTTACCAATACCACCATCCATGACTGTTAAAACTAAACAAAGAAAGTCGACAAAGTATATGACAAAGCAGCACTATCATTTCCCTGGAGTTAATAGGCTGTATTTACTACAATATCATCTTCATCTGCTTTTGCTACCCGTACAATGTATTTTCATTGATAAGAAATATGGAAATAAGTTTTCCAAGTTTGGTATTAAAGATTCTTGCTCCACAATCTGTCAGAGTTGGATGATTCCTTTGGTTCCTCTTTCTGCCAACTGTATTCTGGGCTGCATCAAAAGGAGTGTGACCCACAGGTCAAAGGAGGTGATCCTGTCCCTATACTCTGCTCTTGTGAGACCTCACTTGGAGTACTGTGTGCAGTTCTGGTGTCCTCAACATAAAGAGGACATGGTACTGTTGGAGCAAGTCCAGAGGAGGGCCACGAGGATGATCAGGGGACTGGAGCACCTCCCATATGAAGACAGGCTGAAAAAGTTGGGGCTGTTCAGCCTGGAGAAGAGAAGGCTGCGTGGAGAACTCATAGCAGCCTTCTGGCATCTGGAGGGGGGCTATAAGGATGCTGGTGAGGGACTCTTCATTAGGGACTGTAGTGATACAACAAGGGGTAACGGGTTAAAACAGGTTTAGACTGGATATCAGCAAGAAGCTCTTTATTGTGAGGGTGGTGAGGTACTGGAATGGGTTGCCCAGGGATGTAGTAAATGCTCCATCCCTGGCAGTGTTCAAGACCAGGTTGGATGAAGCCTTGGGTGACATGGTTTAGTGTGAGGTGTCCCTGCCCATGGCAGGGGGGTTGGAACTAGATGATCTTAAGGTCCTTTTCAACTCTAAATATTCTACGATTCTATGATTCTGTCCTTGCTTGTGGCAAGGGGTTGAAACTGGATGGTCTGTAAGGTCCCTCCCAATGCAAACCATTCTATGATTCTATGATCTGAAATATTGTAATTATTATTATATATGTTATATATATATATTCCATAGAATTCCTGTTCCTTCAATGCAATTAGATCCTTAACACTGATAGAATATAAGAATCTGATCTTATTTTGTATAATGACATATCTTACCATACTTCCTGTCTCAGAATTATTTTCATATTGTCCACCTTCAACTGATTTATATGGCACTTTATTAAATACAAAATTGTCTTTAGTCTCATATCATGCTGGGCATGTTGTCAAGGAGGACCACAATGTAAACTGCTGCTTTGCTTGATACTTGTCAGCTAAGTAATGCCAATAAAAAGTTCAACTTTCTTTCTGATTTTAGTACAGCTTCATTCTGTGCTCCCATTTGCTTCACATTGTGCAGCTAATAGAGCTTCTCCTCTTCTGAATGTTTCCATCTCAAATTTAAATGGGATTAATGCTGTGAAAAGTTCTTTTAAAATGTTTAAGTTAATAATCTGGAAATTATGGCTACCCAAATAAAACACTATAGCTAGCACCAGGCTTCCTATGTATTGTAATTCAGTGGAAAGGGTGTGTGTGTCTATGTGTATGGGTGTGCTTGAACGTAGTTACCAGTTTCCCTGGTCATAGTTCCAAGACACCCTGATTGTAGCCATGACTGTGATTTATCTGCTTTTGTTTTACCTGTGGAGACTTAGCAAATAGTGAACATGTTCTTCATTGCAGCAACAGCTGTAGATATATCCAGGGGTCATATCACAAGCTAGATGGCTGGCATAAATCTTGGATTAATTAAAATCTGAGTTATAGCTGAGTGGACATCTCCCATTATTGTCAGTTTCCCATCCATTTGAGCTGCTGGCTTTTCTTTAAACCACACATATAATAAAAAAAAAAACCCACATAGTTTTTCTGAAAGGCTCTATCTTCCATATTTTATTTTTATATTTGCTTGTAGTAAATTTTCCTCTTGAGAAACCTTGATTTGTTGAGAAGATAGTGTATGATTCATTGTATGGGACACGCTTTCCTATACTGGATATACCTAAAATTAACTACACGCCTACATGGAAAATTGCCCCATTATCTTTCATTTTGAACTCTCCTATTAATTCCTTTATAGCATTTAAATTGCAAATTACATGAAAAGTAGAGCCATATTTCCTAAGTAAGTATGAATATATATTTAGTGTATCGACGTAGTCAGGGTTTAAAGAAAGTGGAGATACTTCAAAAGTACGATTTACAGGTAGCAGTGAAGTGCCTGTGGACATCATGTATGTCCCTTTCCTTGCACTCCTGTTCTGCATATTCATACATAATCTATCACTGTGATCAGAGACACATATAAGACTTTTACATACCTGTCCTTCAGTAAATGTAAAAATACCTTCTCCCTTATTAAATCCCTTTGCTATCAAAGCAAAACTATCAAATGCTCTAAGAACTACTATGAGTTTAAAGGCATGCAAGATCTCATAGGTCTGTACCAATGTATAATTCCTCATAACCTGTGTAACCTCATGAAGCCCTTGGGGTGGTTTGGAAAGTATTTCCCCTTAATAAATACGCATTTTAGCACCAAGGTGCTAAATTAGGTGCATGAACTTGACTTTTCCAGAAAAGACAGGAGGCATAGATCCAGGTGTGAGGTTGTCTTGATTCCACTGACTCCACTGGAGTTACATCAACAGCAAAATTTAGCTCAGTGCAACTGTGGCTTTCTGTGCTTGTTATTTAATTTTTTGCACTCCAAATTCTGGAAGTACTTATTTAAGAAGTCACATATTCAGGACTCATAATAGAGAATTTGATGACACATTAGATTTTGGAAGGGGCAGATAGAGCAGCTGCACTTAGAACTACCCATTGGGAGATAAAACTACAACTGATACTGAGGGGATTTACTTTTGTACTTAAACCTCCTGAAATCACCCCGTTGCCAATGTTGCCAAAGTAAGTTGATTACCACTTCAGCTATGTTTACCCTGTTAAAAAAGTAGAAGATAGAGCTAAGCAGCGGAAGGAATGTATGAGACAGTCTTTCACCTCTAAGGGTAATTGATCAAATTTGTTTGATGCTGATGGTGTCAGTGTCATAACTGCCTAAATAGCTGATTGTAATCTAAAATAAATGATGAGACAGTTTGAAGCTGGATGTATTTTAATAAAAATTATACCTATTAACTAATACAGTTAAGAGAAGGGATGCCATCCAAGAGGGACCTTTACAAGTTTGAGGCATGGGCCAGTGCCAGCCTCATGAAGTTTAACAAAGCAAAGTGCAAGGTCCTACACCTAGGTCAGGGCAATCCTAGGCAGAGCTACAGGTTGGGCATAGAAGTGATCCAGAGCAGCACTGTGGAGAAGGACTTGGGACTGCTGGCCAATGAGAAACAGCATGTGCCAGATGCAATGTTCACTCACAGCCCAGAAAGCCAACCATATCCTGGGCTGCATCCAATACAATGTGACCAGCAGGTTGAAGGAGGTGATCCTGTTCCTCTATTCTGTTCTCATGAAACTGCAGCAGGTTTCTGGAACAGGTTACCCAAAGAAGGGATGAATGTTCCATCCCTGGCAGTGTTCAAAGCCAGGTTGGACAGAGCCTTGGATGACATGGTATAAACTGAGACGTTCCTGCCTGTGGCAGAGCAGTTGGAACTAGGTGATCTTAAGGTCCTTTCCAACCCTAACTATTCTATGATTCTATGATTTTATAGC